>NC_091348.1:2231839-2401839 GCF_038502225.1 Cherax quadricarinatus
GGGACAAAAGAGACTGTAAAAATTATAGAGGAATAAGCTTACTGAGTATACCAGGAAAAGTGTACGGTAGGGTTATAATTGAAAGAATTAGAGGTAAGACAGAATGTAGGATTGTGGATGAGCAAGGAGGTTTCAGAGTGGGTAGGGGATGTGTAGATCAAGTGTTTACATTGAAGCATATATGTGAACAGTATTTAGATAAAGGTAGGGAAGTTTTTATTTCATTTATGGATTTAGAAAAGGCATATGATAGAGTGGATAGAGGAGCAATGTGGCAGATGTTGCAAGTATATGGAATAGGTGGTAAGTTATTAAATGCTGTAAAGAGTTTTTATGAGGATAGTGAGGCTCAGGTTAGGGTGTGTAGAAGAGAGGGAGACTACTTCCCGGTAAAAGTAGGTCTTAGACAGGGATGTGTAATGTCACCATGGTTGTTTAATATATTTATAGATGGGGTTGTAAAGGAAGTAAATGCTAGGGTGTTCGGGAGAGGGGTGGGATTAAATTTTGGGGAATCAAATTCAAAATGGGAATTGACACAGTTACTTTTTGCTGATGATACTGTGCTTATGGGAGATTCTAAAGAAAAATTGCAAAGGTTAGTGGATGAGTTTGGGAATGTGTGTAAAGGTAGAAAGTTGAAAGTGAACATAGAAAAGAGTAAGGTGATGAGGGTGTCAAATGATTTAGATAAAGAATAATTGGATATCAAATTGGGGAGGAGGAGTATGGAAGAAGTGAATGTTTTCAGATACTTGGGAGTTGACGTGTCGGCGGATGGATTTATGAAGGATGAGGTTAATCATAGAATTGATGAGGGAAAAAAAGGTGAGTGGTGCATTGAGGTATATGTGGAGTCAAAAAACGTTATCTATGGAGGCAAAGAAGGGAATGTATGAAAGTATAGTAGTACCAACACTCTTATATGGGTGTGAAGCTTGGGTGGTAAATGCAGCAGCGAGGAGACGGTTGGAGGCAGTGGAGATGTCCTGTTTAAGGGCAATGTGTAGTGTAAATATTATGCAGAAAATTCGGAGTGTGGAAATTAGGAGAAGGTGTGGAGTTAATAAAAGTATTAGTCAGAGGGCAGAAGAGGGGTTGTTGAGGTGGTTTGGTCATTTAGAGAGAATGGATCAAAGTAGAATGACATGGAAAGCATATAAATCTATAGGGGAAGGAAGGCGGGGTAGGGGTTGTCCTCGAAAGGGTTGGAGAGAGGGGGTAAAGGAGGTTTTGTGGGCAAGGGGCTTGGACTTCCAGCAAGCGTGCGTGAGCGTGTTAGATAGGAGTGAATGGAGACGAATGGTACTTGGGACCTGACGATCTGTTGGAGTGTGAGCAGGGTAATATTTAGTGAAGGGATTCAGGGAAACCGGTTATTTTCATATAGTCGGACTTGAGTCCTGGAAATGGGAAGTACAATGCCTGCACTTTAAAGGAGGGGTTTGGGATATTGGCAGTTTGGAGGGATATGTTGTGTATCTTTATATGTGTATGCTTCTAGACTGTTGTATTCTGAGCACCTCTGCAAAAACATTGATAATGTGCGAGTGTGGTGAAAGTGTTGAATGATGATGAAAGTATTTTCTTTTTGGGGATTTTCTTTCTTTTTTGGGTCACCCTGCCTCGGTGGGAGACGGCCGACTTGTTGAAAAAAAAAAAAAAAAAAATATATATATATATATATATATATATATATATATATATATTAGTATATATATAGATATATATATTATATATATATATATATATATATATATATATATATACAGTGGTCCCCCACTTTTCGTAGTTCCCGGCAATCGTAATATTCGCCAATCATAGGGGTATTTTCGTATAAACATGGACTCACTTTTCATAGGTTGACTCGCGAGTCGTAGTTCGTCCGGGACGCATACCCACGGCGTGAGCCAGGGCAGCAGCCAGTCTGGCATTGTTTACAAGTGAGCAAAGGTCCCCTCACATGCTCCAGCGAAATATTTCATAATATTCCATTTATTTTAGTGCTTGCAAGTACTAAATAAGCTACCATGACTCCAATGAAAGCTCCTAGTGCCAAGCCTGTGGTAAAGAAGGTGAGAAATACGATTGAATTTAAGAAAACCATCATTGAACAATATGAAAGTGGTACAAGTGTGGCCGAACTGTCCAGGATGTATAAGAAACCCTACACAACCTTATGTTCCATAGTGGCCAAGAAAAATGAAATAAAGGATGCTGTTGTTGCAAAGGGAGTAACTATGCTGACAAAAATGAGATCACCAGTACTGGAAGAGGTTGAGAAGTTATTATTGGTGTGGATAAATGAGAAACAATTAGCAGAAGATACTCTTATGACTTCGTTTATTTGTGAAAAGGCTAGGCAGTTGCATGAAGATTTGGTAAAGAAATTGCCTGCAAATAGTGGTGAAGTGAGTGAATTTAAGGCCAGCAAAGGCTGGTTTGAGAGATTTAAGAACCGTACTGGCATACACAGTGTGGTAAGGCATGGTGAGGCTACCAGTTCGGACCACAAGGCGGCTGAAAAATATGTGCATGAATTCCAGGAGTACATAGAGGCTGAAGGGCTGAAACCTGAACAAGTGTTCAATTGTGACGAAACAGGCCTCTTTTGGAAGAAAATGCCAAAGAGGACCTTCATTACACAAGAGGAAAAGGCAGTGCCAGGACACAAGCCTATGAAAGACAGGCTGACGCTAATGTTCTGTGCTAATGCTAGTGGGGATTTCAAAGTGAAGCCATTACTAGTGTACCATTCTGAAAATCCCAGAGTGTTCAGGAAAAACAATGTTATGAAGAGTAAATTGTGTGTGTTTTGGAAATCTAATAGTAAGGCATGGGTCAGATTGTGTCGACAAGAGGGATTTTGAAGAATTTGGGACTGGCCCTAATGAGCCTATGTCTGTTGTAAAATCGATTGTGGCACTGGGGAGTTCCATGGGGTTGGATGTAAGTTTGGAGGATGTGGAAGAATTGGTGGAAGACCACAATGAAGAGCTCACCACTGAGGAGCTGCAAGAGCTTCAGCAGGAAGAGCAACACATCGCAGCTCAGAATCTTGCTGCAGAGGAGGAGGAAGAGAGATGGAAGAAGGTGCCTTCTTCAGAAATTGAAGAGATTTTTACTATGTGGGGTAAGATGGAAAGCTTTATGGAGAAACATCACCCTAACAATGTTGTTGCAAGCCAGGTTGGCAACATGTACAGTGACAAAGTCTTGGGCCATTTTAGGGAAGTGTTAAAGAGATGCCAGAAACAGAGCTCTTTCCACAGTTATTTTGTGAGACAGGACTCCAGTGACTCTCAAGGTGGTCCTAGTGGCATTAAGAAACAGAAGAGAAGCAACCCCAGAAAAGCAAATGGTACCTGAGGTGTTGATGGAAGGGAATTCCCCTTCCAAACTATAAACAATCCACTCTCTCTCTTCCAGTCTCCCATACACTAAGAAGAATCTCCAATAAAGGTAAGTGTTATGCTGTTAATGTTTCATTCATCATTTCCCATTGTATTGTTTATGTACTACATGTATATTTCATGTTAAAATTTTTTTTGTTTTAATACTTCTGGGTGTCAGGAACGGATTAATTGTATTTACATTATTTCTTATAGGGAAAATTGATTCGTAAATCGTAAATTTCG
Organism: Cherax quadricarinatus; assembly: GCF_038502225.1. Classification (NCBI taxonomy): domain Eukaryota; kingdom Metazoa; phylum Arthropoda; class Malacostraca; order Decapoda; family Parastacidae; genus Cherax; species Cherax quadricarinatus. Next base: position 2,235,478 of record NC_091348.1, read on the forward strand.
TTTTTAGTAACGGCTCCAGGAACGGATTAATTACGAACAGTGAGGGACCACTGTATATATATATTTTTTTTTTTACACAGGGTTTGACAAGGTTAAGGATCCCTAGCATTATTGACAAGCTATTTACAGGTTAAGGATATCTATCTATCTATCTATCTATCTATCTCTCTATCTCTATCTCTCTATCTCTCTCTCTATCTCTCTCTCTATCTCTCTCTCTATCTCTCTATCTCTCTCTCTATCTCTCTCTCTATCTCTCTCTCTATCTCTCTCTCTATCTCTCTCTCTCTCTCTCTATCTCTCTCTCTATCTCTCTATCTCTCTATCTCTCTATCTCTCTATCTCTCTATCTCTCTCTCTCTCTCTCTCTCTCTCTCTCTCTCTCTCTCTCTCTCTCTCTCTCTCTCTCTCTCTCTCTCTCTCTCTCTCTCTCTCTCTCTCTCTGTCACACACACACAACACGTAGTCCTGAGTTTTGATTACATAGTAGAGTTACAGGTGGAGAGGGTAACAGGAGTCGAATGGGAAAAGCCAAACTATAAAAGGGAGGACTACACAGGTATTTATTTATTTATTTATTTATTTTATGTCTTTGCAAATAGTACATTGAGATTGTGTATATACAATAGTGGGTTGCAATGCAAAAAGAGCCTCTATTATGCCTAGGCATTATGGGCCAACTTATCATTATTGGCTTACAGTCTACTTAACACTAAGGAGTATATCATAGTTGTACAGTAGGATAGTAATTATTTCATAGTTGTACAGTAGAATATTAATTATAAATGAATCAAAATTTGTATAATACAAAGATACCTGGAGTTTACCTGGAGAGAGTTCCGGGGGTCAACGCCCCCGTGGCCCGGTCTGTGATCAGGCCTCCTGGTGGGTCAGAGCCTGATCAACCAGGCTGCTGCTGCTGCCTGCATGCAAACCAACGTATGAGCCACAGCCCGGCTGGTCAGGAACCGACTTTAGGTGCTTGTCCAGTGCCAGCTTGAAGACTGCCAGGGGTCTGTTGGTAATCCCCATTATGTATGCTGGGAGGCAGTTAAACAGTCTTGGGCCCCTGACACTTATTGTATGGTCTCTTAACGTGCTAGTGACACCCCTGCTTTTCATTGGGGGAATGTTGCATCGTCTGCCAAGTCTTTTGCTTTCGTAGTGAGTGATTTTCGTGTGTAAGTTCGGTACTAGTCCCTCTAGGATTTTCCAGGTGTATATAATCATGTATCTCTCCCGCCTGCATTCCAGGGAATACAGTTTTAGGAACCTCAAGCGCTCCCAGTAATTGAGGTGTTTTATCTCCGTTATGCACACTGTGAAGGTTCTCTGTACATTTTCTAGGTCAGCAATTTCACCTGCCTTGAAAGGTGCTGTTAGTGTGCAGCAATATTCCAGCCTAGATAGAACAAGTGACCTGAAGAGTGTCATCATGGGCTTGGCCTCCCTAGTTTTGAAGGTTCTCATTATCCATCCTGTCATTTTTCTAGCAGATGCGATTGATACAATGTTATGGTCCTTGAAGGTGAGATCCTCCGACATGATCACTCCCAGGTCTTTGACGTTGGTGTTTCGCTCTATTTTGTGGCCAGAATTTGTTTTGTACTCTGATGAAGATTTAATTTCCTCATGTTTACCATATCTGAGTAATTGAAATTTCTCATCGTTGAAATTCATATTGTTTTCTGCAGCCCACTAAAAGATTCGGTTGATGTCCGCCTGGAGCCTTGCAGTGTCTGCAATGGAAGACACTGTCATGCAGATTCGGGTGTCATCTGCAAAGGAAGACATGGTGCTGTGGCTGACATCCTTGTCTATGTCAGATATGAGGATGAGGAACAAGATGGGAGCGAGTACTGTGCCTTGTGGAACAGAGCTTTTCACCGTAGCTGCCTCAGACTTTACTCTGTTGACGACTACTCTCTGTGTTCTGTTATGAAATTTTAGATCCATCGACCGACTTTTCCTGTTATTCCTTTAGCACGCATTTTGTGCACTATTACGCCATGGTCACATTTGTCGAAGGCTTTTGCAAAGTCTGTATATATTACATCTGCATTCTTTTTATCTTCTAGTGCATTTAGGACCTTGTCGTAGTGATCCAATAGTTGAGACAGACAGGAGCGACCTGTTCTAAACCCATGTTGCCCTGGGTTGTGTAACTGATGGGTTTCTAGATGGGTGGTGATCTTGCTTCTTAGGACCCTCTCAAAGATTTTTATGATATGGGATGTTAGTGCTATCGGTCTGTAGTTCTTTGCTGTTGCTTTACTGCCCCCTTTGTGGAGTGGGGCTATGTCTGTTGTTTTTAGTAACTGTGGGACGACCCCCGTGTCCATGCTCCCTCTCCATAGGATGGAAAAGGCTCATGATAGGGGCTTCTTGCAGTTCTTGATGAACACGGAGTTCCATGAGTCTGGCCCTGGGGCAGAGTGCATGAGCATGTCATTTATCGCCTGTTCGAAGTCATTTGGCGTCAGGATAACATCGGATAGGCTTGTGTTAACCAAATTTTGTGGCTCTCTCATAAAAAATTCATTTTTATCTTCGTCTCTCAGTCTGGTTAGCGGCTTGCTAAAAACTGAGTCATATTGGGACTTGAGTAGCTCACTCATTTCCTTGCTGTCATCTGTGTAGGACCCATCTTGTTTAAGTAGGGGCCCAATACTGGACGTTGTTCTCGACTTTGATTTGGCATAGGAGAAGAAATACTTTGGGTTTCTTTCGATTTCATTTATGGCTTTTATTTCTTCCCGCGATTCCTCACTCCTATAAGATTCCTTTAGCTTGAGTTCGATGCTTGCTATTTCTCTGACCAGTGTCTCCCTACACATTTCAGATATATTGACCTCTTTTAGCCGCTCTGTTATTCTTTTCCGTCGCCTGTAAAGGGAGCGCCTGTCTCTTTCTATTTTACATCTACTACTTTTTTTCTTAGAGGAATAAGCCTTGTGCATACATCGAGTGCCATCAAGTTAATCTGTTCTAGGCATAAGTTGGGGTCAGTGTTGCTTAGTATATCTTCCCAGCTTATATCGGTTAGGACTTGGTTTACTTGGTCCCACTTTATGTTTTTGTTATTGAAGTTGAATTTGGTGAATGCTCCCTCGTGACTAGTCTCATTATGTCGGTCTGGGGCTCCACCCATACATGTCTGAACCTCAATTATGTTGTGATCTGAGTATATTGTTTTTGATATGGTGACATTTCTTATCAGATCATCATTGTTAGTGAAGATGAGGTCTAGTGTATTCACCAGTCTATTAGGCTCTATTATTTGCTGGTTTAAATTGAATTTTGTGCAGAGATTTCAAAGCTCGTGTGAGTGTGAGTTTTCATCAGAGCTGCCTCCTTGTGTTATTACTGCAACAATATTTTATTTATTTATTATCACACTGGCCGATTCCCACCAAGGCAGGGTGGCCCGAAAAAGATAAACTTTCACCATCATTCACTCCATCACTGTCTTGCCAGAAGGGTGCTCTACACTACAGTTTTTAAACTGCAACATTAACACCCCTCCTTCAGAGTGCAGGCACTGTACTTCCCATCTCCAGGACTCAAGTCCGGCCTGCCGGTTTCCCTGAACCCCTTCATAAATGTTACTTTGCTCACACTCCAACAGCACGTCAAGTATTAAAAACCATTTGTCTCCATTCACTCCTATCAAACACGCTCATGCATACCTGCTGGAAGTCCAAGCCCCTCGCACACAAAACCTCCTTTACCCCCTCTCTCCAACCTTTCCTAGGCCGACCCCTACCCCGCCTTCCTTCCACTACAGACTGATACACTCTTGAAGTCATTCTGTTTCGCTCCATTCTCTCTACATGTCCGAACCACCTCAACAACCCTTCCTCAGCCCTCTGGACAACAGTTTTGGTAATCCCGCACCTCCTCCTAACTTCCCAACTACGAATTCTCTGCATTATATTCACGCCACACATTGCCCTCAGACATGACATCTCCACTGCCTCCAGCCTTCTCCTCGCTGCAACATTCATCGCCCATGCTTCACACCCATATAAAAGCGTTGGTAAAACTATACTCTCATACATTCCCCTCTTTGCCTCCAAGGACAAAGTTCTTTGTCTCCACAGACTCCTAAGTGCACCACTCACTCTTTTTCCCTCATCAATTCTATGATTCACCTCATCTTTCATAGACCCATCCGCTGACACGTCCACTTCCAAATATCTGAATACATTCACCTCCTCCATACTCTCTCCCTCCAATCTGATATTCAATCTTTCATCACCTAATCTTTTTGTTATCCTCGTAACCTTACTCTTTCCAGTATTCACCTTTAATTTTCTTCTTTTGCACACCCTACCAAATTCATCCACCAATCTCTGCAACTTCTCTTCAGAATCTCCCAAGAGCACAGTGTCATCATCAAAGAGCTGCTGTGACAACTCCCACTTTGTGTGTGATTCTTTATCTTTTAACTCCACGCCTCTTGTCAAGACCCTCGCATTTACTTCTCTTACAACCCCATCTATAAATATATTAAACAACCACGGTGACATCACACATCCTTGTCTAAGGCCTACTTTTACTGGGAAATAATTTCCCTCTTTCCTACATACTCTAACTTGAGCCTCACTATCCTCGTAAAAACTCTTCACTGCTTTCAGTAACCTACCTCCTACACCATATACAGTGGACCCCCGCATAGCGAACTTAATCCGTGCAAGAGGGCTGGTCGTTATGCGAAATGTTCGCTATGCGAATTAATTTTCCCCATAAGAAATAATGGAAATAAAATTAATCCGTGCAAGACACCCAAAAGTATGAAAAAAATTTTTTTTTACCACAAAAAAATGTTAATTTTAGTACACACAAACTGAAAAATGCATGCACAATTACATGACACTTACTTTTATTGAAGATCTGGTGATGATTGATGGGATGGGAGGAGGGGAGAGAGAGTGTTAGTGTTTAGAAGGGGAATCCCCTTCCATTAGGACTTGAGGTAGCAAGTCCTTTTCTGGGGTTACTTCCCTTCTTCTTTTAATGCCACTAGGACCAGCTTCAGAGTCACTGGACTTCTTTCGCACAACATATCTGTCCATAGTGGCCTGTACCTCTCGTTCCTTTATGATTTGTCTAAAGTGGTTCACAACAGTGTCATTGTAACAGTCACCAGCACGGCTTGCAATAGCTGTGTGAGGGTGATTTTCATCAAAAAAGGTTTGCACTTCAAGCCATTTTGCACACATTTCCTTAATCTTTGAAGTAGGCAATTCCTTCAATTTCTCTCTCCCCTCCTTTGAACCAGTTTCCCCAGGTCTGGCCTCTTGCTCTTGAAGTTGATCTATCAGCTCATCAGTGGTTAGTTCTTCATTGTCCTCCTCCACCAACTCTTCCACATCCTCCCCACTAACCTCCAACCCCAAGGACTTCCCCAATTCCACAATTGATTCCTCAACTGGTATACTACTCCTCTCAGGGTTAGCCTCAAACCCTTCAAAATCCCTTTTGTCTACACATTCTGGCCACAGTTTCTTCCAAGCAGAGTTCAAGGTTCTCTTAGTCACTCCCTCCCAAGCCTTACCTATAAGGTTTACACAATTGAGGATATTAAAGTGATCCTTCCAAAACTCTTTTAGAGTCAATCGAGTGTCTGTGGTCACTTCAAAGCACTTTTGAAACAGAGCTTTTGTGTACAGTTTCTTGAAGTTGGAAATGACCTGCTGGTCCATGGGCTGCAGGAGAGGAGTGGTATTAGGAGGCAAAAACTTCACCTTAATGAAGCTCATGTCCCCATAAAGTCACTCTGCCACGTCTGTAGGATGACCAGGGGCATTGTCTAACACCAGGAGGCACTTAAGGTCTAATTTCTTTTCAGTTAGGTAATCTTTCACATTGGGGGCAAATGCATGGTGTAACCAGTTATAGAAAAATTCCCTAGTGACCCATGCCTTACTGTTTGCCCTCCACAGCACACACAAATTATCCTTGAGGACATTCTTTTGCCTGAACGCTCTGGGAGTTTCAGAGTGATACACTAATAAAGGCTTCACTTTGCAATCACCACTAGCATTGGCACACATGAGAAGAGTAAGCCTGTCTTTCATAGGCTTATGTCCTGGGAGTGCCTTTTCCTCCTCAGTAATGTAGGTCCTGCTTGGCATTTTCTTCCAGAACAGGCCTGTTTCATCACAATTAAACACTTGTTCAGGTTCCAGTCCTTCAGTTTCTATGTACTCCTTGAATTCATGCACATATTTTTCAGCCGCTTTGTGGTCCGAACTGGCAGCCTCACCATGCCGTATCACACTATGGATGCCACTACGCTTCTTAAATCTCTCAAACCAACCTTTGCTGGCCTTAAATTCACTCACATCATCACTAGTTGCAGGCATTTTTTTAATTAAATCGTCATGCAACTTCCTAGCCTTTTCACATATGATCGCTTGAGAGACGCTATCTCCTGCTAGCTGTTTTTCATTTATCCACACCAATAAGAGTCTCTCAACATCTTCCATCACTTGCGATCTTTGTTTCGAAAACACAGTTAAACCTTTGGCAACAACAGCTTCCTTGATTGCCGTTTTCTTGCCCACAATAGAAGCGATGGTTGATTTTGGTTTCTTGTACAACCTGACCAGGTCGGTGATACGTACTCCACTTTCATACTGATCAATGATCTCTTTCTTCATTTCAATGGGTATTCTTACCCTTTGAGGTGTAGGGTTGGCACTAGAAGCTTTCTTGGGGCCCATGATCACTTATTTTCCACAAACAGCACCGAAAACACTGTAATAATACGAAATATTCCGAGTGTATGCTTGAATGTTACCGCGGAGGCTGGCTGGTAAACAATGGGACGGGCGGCACATGTGAGGCTGGCTGAGGGCGCACATTGGACGCGTCTCGGACGAAGGTCGCTGAGCAGGTTTTTGTCCACTATGCGGGGCAAAATTTTAGCGAACAAAGCGTTCGCTATGCGGATTGTTCGCTATGCAAGGCGTTCGCTATGCGGGGGTCCACTGTACTTGCAACATCTGCCACATTGCCCCCCTATCCACCCTGTCATACGCCTTTTCCAAATCCATAAATGCCACAAAGACCTCTTTAGCCTTATCTAAATACTGTTCACTTATATATTTCACTGTAAACACCTGGTCCACACACCCCCTACCTTTCCTAAAGCCTCCTTGTTCATCTGCTATCCTATTCTCCGTCTTACTCTTAATTCTTTCAATAATAACTCTACCATACACTTTACCAGGTATACTCAGCAGACTTATCCCCCTATAATTTTTGCACTCTCTTTTATCCCCTTTGCCTTTATACAAAGGAACTATGCATGCTCTCTGCCAATCCCTAGGTACCTTACCCTCTTCCATACATTTATTAAATAATTGCACCAACCACTCCAAAACTATATCCCCACCTGCTTTTAACATTTCTATCTTTATCCCATCAATCCCGGCTGCCTTACCCCCTTTCATTTTACCTACTGCCTCACGAACTTCCCCCACACTCACAACTGGCTCTTCCTCACTCCTACAAGATGTTATTCCTCCTTGCCCTATACACGAAATCACAGCTTCCCTATCTTCATCAACATTTAACAATTCCTCAAAATATTCCCTCCATCTTCCCAATACCTCTAACTCTCCATTTAATAACTCTCCTCTCCTATTTTTAACTGACAAATCCATTTGTTCTCTAGGCTTTCTTAACTTGTTAATCTCACTCCAAAACTTTTTCTTATTTTCAACAAAATTTGTTGATAACATCTCACCCACTCTCTCATTTGCTCTCTTTTTACATTGCTTCACCACTCTCTTAACCTCTCTCTTTTTCTCCATATACTCTTCCCTCCTTGCATCACTTCTACTTTGTAAAAACTTCTCATATGCTAACTTTTTCTCCCTTACTACTCTCTTTACATCATCATTCCACCAATCGCTCCTCTTCCCTCCCGCACCCACTTTCCTGTAACCACAAACTTCTGCTGAACACTCTAACACTACATTTTTAAACCTACCCCATACCTCTTCGACCCCATTGCCTATGCTCTCATTAGCCCATCTATCCTCCAATAGCTGTTTATATCTTACCCTAACTGCCTCCTCTTTTAGTTTATAAACCTTCACCTCTCTCTTCCCTGATGCTTCTATTCTCCTTGTATCCCATCTACCTTTTACTCTCAGTGTAGCTACAACTAGAAAGTGATCTGATATATCTGTGGCCCCTCTATAAACATGTACATCCTGAAGTCTACTCAACAGTCTTTTATCTACAAATACATAATCCAACAAACTACTGTCATTTCGCCCTACATCATATCTTGTATACTTATTTATCCTCTTTTTCTTAAAATATGTATTACCTATAACTAAACCCCTTTCTATACAAAGTTCAATCAAAGGGCTCCCATTATCATTTACACCTGGCACCCCAAACTTACCTACCACACCCTCTCTAAAAGTTTCTCCTACTTTAGCATTCAGGTCCCCTACCACAATTACTCTCTCACTTGGTTCAAAGGCTCCTATACATTCACTTAACCTCTCCCAAAATCTCTCTCTCTCCTCTGCATTCCTCTCTTCTCCAGGTGCATACACGCTTATTATGACCCACTTCTCGCATCCAACCTTTACTTTAATCCACATAATTCTTGAATTTACACATTCATATTCTCTTTTCTCCTTCCATAACTGATCATTTAACATTACTGCTACCCCTTCCTTTGCTCTAACTCTCTCAGATACTCCAGATTTAATCCCATTTATTTCCCCATACTGAAACTCTCCTACCCCCTTCAGCTTTGTTTCGCTTAGAGCCAGGACATCCAACTTCTTTTCATTCATAACATCAGCAATCATCTGTTTCTTGTCATCCGCACTACATCCACGCACATTTAAGCATCCCAGTTTTATAAAGTTTTTCTTCTTCTCTTTTTTAGTAAGTGTTTACAGGAGAAGGGGTTACTAGCCCATTGCTCCCGGCATTTTAGTCGCCTCATACGACACGCATGGCTTACGGAGGAAAGATTCTTTTCCACTTCCCCATGGACAGTAGAAGAAATAAAGAAGAACAAGAGCTATTTAGAAAAAGGAGAAAAACCTAGATGTATGTATATATATATGCGTGTGCGTGTCTGTGAAGTGTGACCAAAGTGTAAGTAGGAGTAGCAAGATATCCCTGTTATCTAGCGTGTTTATGAGACAGAAAAAGAAACCAGCAATCCTACCATCATGCAAAACAGTTACAGGTTTCTGTTTCACAGTCATCTGGCAGGACGGTAGTACTTCCCTGGGTGGTTGCTGTCTACCAACCTACTACCTACAACAATATTATTTGCTATATTCCTCCATTTTAGGTGCCTTAAGTTGAAATCCCCCAGGAGCAAGATGTTGGGTGCAGGAGCTAGAAGATTTTCCAGACAGTGGTCAATTTTTAACAGCTGTTCCTGGAATTGCTGGGATGTTGCATCCGGAGGCTTGTAGACTACCACAATGACTAGGTTTTGGTTCTCGACCTTTACTGCTAAAACTTCCACTACATCATTTGAGGCATTTAGCAGTTCTGTGCAAACAAGTGGCTCTGCAATGTACAGGCCAACCCCCTCCCCCCCCCTTTTGCCTGTTCACTCTGCCACATCTGTATAGGTTGTAACCTGGGATCCATATTTCGTTGTCCAAGTGATCCTTTATGTGGGTCTCAGTGAAAGCCGCGAACATTGCCTTTGCCTCTGCAAGCAGTCCACGGATGAAAGGTATTTTGTTGTTTGTTGCTGGCTTTAGACCCTGTATGTTCGCAAAGAAGAATGTCATCGGACTGGTGGTATTGTTGGTACTGGTATATTTATATTCGAAAATGCTTTTTGTGAAAACAATGATTCAATTATATTCCTGTCAACAATGGATAAAAGGTTCAGTGTGATTGTTTCAGTTATGATGTGGGAGTACATAGGTAAGTGTGTACTGAGTATTTAGCATTTAGTCTAGGGTGATTAAGTAGCTTTTGAGAAGAGTCGAATTGATTTTCAGACTGGGTTACTTTAATATCTTCTGGTAATGAATTCCATATTTTGGGGGCCCTTTATATGCAGAGTTTTTACACAGTGTGATATGGACATGAGGGATATCAAAAAAAGATCTGTGTCTTGTGTTGTGGTCATGTGTCCTGTTTAGGTTGGTGAGGAGAAGTTTGAGTGGAGGGTTTATATTTGGGTGTATTGTTCTGTGTATGTAGTAGGCACATGAATAAGTATGGATGTTCTTAATGGTGAGCAGATTCACTCTTTTGAAAATTGGTGAAGTATGCTGGCGGGAGTGGGAATTTGTTATTCTTACAGCTGCCCTTTGCTGGATTATTAGGGGTTTTAGGTGATTGGATGTTGTTGATCCCCATGCACAAATTCCATATATAAGATAAGGGTACATGAGTGAATGATACAGTGCCAGGAGAGCTGATTGTGGAACGTAGTACCTTATCTTTGATAGTATGCCTACAGTCTTGGAGATTTTCTCGGTGATTTGTTGTATGTGTGTCCGGAACTTAAGGCTACTGTCAAGGTGGATACCTAGGAATTTTCCCTCTGTGAGACTTGTGACTGATGATCCATTTAGCGTTATGTTAATTGGATCATTTGCAGCTTTGTTTCCAAACTGAATCAAATAGGTTTTATCAGTGTTCAGGGTAAGTTTGTTAGTCATCATCCAGGCAGATATTTTCTGTAATTCAGCATAGACTGTGTTTGCTAGTATGACTGTGTTTGGGTGGGAAAGGACATATGAAGTGTCATCTGCAAATAATATGGGTTTGAGTAGCTGTGATGCATTCGGTAGATCATTGGTGTAGATGAGAAAGAGGAGTGGTCCAAGGACGCTTCCTTGTGGGACTCCTACTGTGATTGGTTGGGTGGAAGAGTTTGCATCATTTGCATACACATATTGAGTTCTGTTACTAAGGTATGACTTTAGGTAGTTGAGGGAGTGGCCTCTGATACCATAGTGCATTAATTTGGAGTACAGCAGTTCATGGTCAACTGTATCAAAAGCTTTACATAAATCAATGAAAATGCCCAGCGGGACTTCTTTCTTTTCAAGTGCGGTATATATATTAGTTCCAGCATGTGTATGATAGCATCATTTGTGCATTTATTATTCCTGAATCCAAACTGACAAGGGTTTAATATATTGTGTGAAACGAGGTAGGAGTAGATCCGTCTATGAATTAATTTTTCAAAGATTTTAGAGAGCAGTGATAAGTTAGATATTGGTCTATAGTTATTCAAGTCAGCTTGGTCACCTCCTTTGTGGATCGGAGTGACCCCTCGCTATTTTGAGGGTTGTTGGGAAGGTAGATGATTCAATGGATTTGTTAAAGAATGTTGCAGTAATTGGTGACAATACATGAGAAGCTTTTTTGTACATAAAAGCAGGCAAGTTGTTTATGTCTCCTGCCTTGTTTTTAAGGGTGCTTATGATGAGCGAGACTTCTGGTGGGTTGGTTGGAGCTAGAAATAGCGTATTTGGGTAGGTACCTATGAGGTAGTCTGATGGACGGGTGTTTGTGCTTGGTATTTTATTTGCTAGATTTTTTCCTATGGTGGAGAAGAAAACATTAAGTCTGTTTGCTGTTTCGGTTGGAGTGAGTAGGAGTTCATCTGATTTTGTTAGTTTGATGGTTTTGTGTTTGGATAACTTTTTAGTTCCAAGAATTTCAGATAGAGTTTTCCAGGTTTTTTTCATATCGCCTTTGATGTTATGTAATCTATTTTCATAATACAATTTTTTTGACCTTCTTATCAGGCTGGTAAGTGCTGACGAGTAACTTTTCGACTGTTCTCTAGTTATTTGACCCATTCTATACTGTTTTTCATATTTATGCTTTGTGTTAATGGATTTAAGGATGCTTGGTGTTAGCCAGGGATTATTCAGTCTCTTTGCTGTGATCTGTTTAGTTTTTCTGGGGCATTGTCTGTTATAGAGGTATTGGGCTTTTTTTAGAAAATTATTTGTACATTCATTCATATCTGTATATGTTTCAAGCTCATTTTGCCAGTCGATGTTATTCATAGCTGCTATAAAGTTGTTAACTGCTGTCTCGTTATGTAGTCTGAAGGTTACTTTAGTAATGTCTTGTGGCAGTTTGCCCAGATTAGTTATGAGAAAGGTTGGGTAGTGGTCTGTAGAGTTGTCCATGATTATGCCTGATTTTAAAGGGAATATGGTGTTTGTCCAGATGTGGTCTATTAAGGAGATGCTTGTCTCTGAAATTCTTGTAGATTTAGATATTGCTGGTAGCAACGGGCAGTTGCTCATAGTGTTTGTGAATTCGGTTACTTCTGGGTCCTGGTCGTGTAGTATGTTTATGTTGAAATCACCTGTTAGTAGTAGGTGGTCTTTATTCATGTGTGCATCAGTAATCATGTTTCCTAGTTTTTCACTAAAGTGGTAAATGTTTGACTGTGGTACTCTGTAGATGTTTATAACTGTGAGGTTTTTTTACAGGTCTTTTGATTTAAATTTGGCTATGATATATTCTCCTTGTTTGTCCCTTGTGCAAGATTTATAGATACATTCGAGTTGATTTGAGTAGTATATAGCTGTTCCTCCCCCTTGCTGGTCTGTTCTACAGTTGTGTATGGTCATGTAGCCAGGAATGGTATAGAAATCTGTAATATCAGGCTTAAGCCAGGTTTCTGTGAGTGTGATGATTGATATATTGGAATGAAGGGAACTGAGTAATGCTGTGAGGTCATCATAATGTTTGCTCAAGGATCTGACATTGTAGTTAAAGATGGTTATGTTATTGTTTGCACTGAGTAATGTCTTTGCTTGGTCTGCTGTGTAGTAATTACAGTTACTGGTTGATTCGTGTAATTCATTTTGTAAAAAGTTTACATCAGGATCTATGCCTGTAATCATAGGATGAGAGTAATTTTACAAACATCTACAGGACCTTAAATTCCAATATTAACCTTGACCTAAAACGCTTTCTTGATAGTTGTGACAGAACCCACAGGCACAACACCAGACACAAACATCTCTATGACATTCCCCGTGTCCGACTAAACCTTTACAAAAATTCAATGTATATCAAAGGCCCTAAAATCTGGAACACCCTACCTGAAAATTCAAAAACTGCAGACACATTCATCACCTTCAAAACTACCATCAGAAAACATCTTATCTCCCTGATACACCCTGTCAACTAATAAAACGAATACCACCTGGTGGTTCACACTTACACTCACTCACCCATTTGACCATAAACAGAAATATCAATCTCAATCTCAAAATAATGAATCTTAACTAGTCATAAGTTGGCCTGTGATACTCCAATACTGAAACTATGTATAGTGCCAAAACAAAAGCATTCACATTGCTAAACTCACAACTAGTATTTAGTCACTTAGCCATAATACCAACTTATCTCATAATTTTGTAACATTTTAAACCTAAGATTTAATATAAGTCTGCCCGAAATGCCTAGCCATGCTAGGCGTTCTAGTGGTACACTCTGTAATTATTATTTTACTACATGTAAACCACACAATAACCAAATTCTGTAAACTCAGCATTGTAATACTTATAGAGAATAAAGTTTGAATTTGAATTGAACTAGATTTTCTGAGTAAAATGATATAAGATTTATATTGAGTCTACAACTAGACTTAGGACTAAGACACCTTGATTAATCTAAAACTTGTAAAAATTTGAAAGAAAAAGAGATTATTACAGAATAGATAATTCAGTTATACACTTAAGCATCTAATAGCACCTTAATTATTTTAACAAGTGAGTTTATGAACTACAGCCTCTTCAAGGGGGGCTCCTTGGCGTGGTGAAGAGGCTCTTGGTCTGAGGAATTAGCCCTGTCGGTCTTCTTCCTCAGACCGAACCTAATTACCCCCCATTCTCCCCTCCCCTATCCCATCCTCCCCATCCTCCCCTTTTTCCATTCCTCCTCCTCCTCCTCACCCCTCCCTTTTGCCCTTCCTCTTTTTAGCCTTCGTGATTTCTCCCACAGGCGCGCTAGTTCCTAGGTAGGGGAAAGGACACCGGGGTCGATCCCATTCCGTTGAGGTTCCTTGGCGGTGGCGTAGTTTGCCGTGGAATCTGGATTGCCTAGGGATGTCCCGATCCCTCTCCGGTATCCCGGAGTAGCTTTGGGTGTCTTTTGGGCGACGGGTGTATCTCTGGAAGCCACCTTTCGGATTCCGGGGGTGGTGGCTGAAGGAGGTATGCTTTGTGGCGGATATCCGGCCGCCCTCTCTTTTGTCCACCGAGGTAGCTCGGCAGATGTGAGGTTGCTATCCCGGATTGCTGGTTTACTGGCATGAAGGGTAGGGTATGGCACGGGTTCCATGCTGCATCTGCGCTACTAGCGGTGTCGAGTCCTCTTGGGCGCGGAGGGAGATTTCCGGCCCTTTCATTCCTCCTGGGAACTATTCCTCCCCGCTCCCCCCTTTTTTTATTCTTTTTTTTGTTTTTATTTTCTTTTCTTCTTTCTTTTTTTTTCTTAAAAACAAAAAGCAAAGGAGTAACCTAACCATGGCAGCCCTAGTCCATGAAACCACTACCCCCGGGCCCCTTCTTGATACCGCACCCCATTCTGACCCTGCCTTGTGTTTAGACCACTCTTCGGACACTCCTGATGCCCCTGTACCTCTTGCTGGTGCTGTTTCCTCACCCGCTTCAGGTACCGGGGCTTCGACTGACTCCTTCGATTTGTCTGAACTCCGCTCTCCTTTGACTATGCTTCCGGCTTCTCCCTCTACGGTACGGCAATTTTCGAATCGCCCACCCATTTCATGCCGGACCAACTCCGGTCCTACTCCTAAACGCCAACGTCAATCTCCTGATGATGCTCCGTCGTTACCTTCCCATTCTACTCGGAAACGACCGACACGTCAAGCACTCCCTCTCCACGCTCAGTTTCGGACCACACAATGGACTAAATTCTTTACTTTAAGACCAACTTCTTCTTCTGCCTACCTTTCTGACCATAGTATTGCCAAAGCGCTCCTGCGTCATGTTGGCAGAGATATTTCATTTCACGCTCTCAAGAGCGGTACGCGCATCGTCACTGTCCAGAATGCTACCCAAGCTCATGATCTTTCTCTCCTTTCGAATATCGATACTACTCCTATCACTATTGAAAAACATCTTTCTCTCAATTCTTGTAGTGGTACTGTCATTCTGCCCCATACCATAGTCCAACAGAATTTCCAGTCATGTGGCAATGACATTTTTGAACAGCTGGAACTCCAGGATCTCCCAATCCTCAAAGTAGACACTTATGTCCTTCCTGCCCGGGGGCGGAGACGTTACCCTTGCAATGTGGCTCGTTTAACTTTTGACAGCCGAGAACTCCCGTCCTCTGTATATGTCGCGGGACATCGGTTACAAGTTCGAAAGGTGATACCTACACCGCAACAATGTAGAAATTGCTGGCGTTTTGGTCACCCAGCGAAATATTGCAGATCTATGGCCGAATGCCCAGTCTGTGGTGCCGACGACCATTCTAATACATCTTGCAGTCAACCTCCATCTTGCCTTAATTGTAATGAAGCTCACCCTTCGTACTCCCGCCGTTGCCAGGTCTACTTAAATGAACGTGAAATCCGTTGCCTCAAAGAGGCAGAAGGTCTCCCTTATGCTATGGCAGTTACTCATCTCCGCCTCCAAGGGAGACTACCCCGTGTTTCTTATTCTCGTGTTTCCAAACGTCCCCCCACTTCTGGGGTCCCATCTTCTGCAGCCTCCTCTGTTGTTACCCCTCCCATAGCCACTACGGCATCTAATCCTTTTGCTGTCCTTGGCTCTGACGTCCCGACTACAACTCAGTCTGTTCTCACATCTTCGCGTCCTTCCTCACAAGCCCCAGTATCGACAAGACCTCGTACGACACCTAATACCAATCGCCCCTCTACTCAGAAGTCCAAAAAATCCACATTGCTCAAATCTTCTTTGCCCCTTCCTTCCCTTCTTCCGCCTCCACACTTTACCTTTCCAGTCTCTGTACCTAGTTCTTCCCCTCTCTCTGGCTCTATTACAAGTGTGGAGATTCACCCTCCTCCTCGTACTATGCCTTCCACCCCCGTCCCCTCCCAAGTTTCTCCCTCTTCTGTCACCTCCCAGGTTTCTGCCTCTTCTGTCCCCCCCCACACTTCATCTCCAGTCCCTTACACTTTTCCCTCCCCCTCTACTTTGGTACAGTCCATTACTGTCCCAATCTTTACTCACCCTCCTCCTCCTATCTCCAATATGGTCTCCCATACATCTTTGAATTCAGAAACACTTGAAGCCATTTCAGAATATATTGCAGAGACTAAACCTTCAATGGACACTGATTCACTTCCTGTTCCTTCTCTTCCCTCTCCTCCATCTTCACAACCCCATTCTTCGCAACGCTCCGTTCCTTCGCTACTTGAACATCTTCCAATGCCACCACACGTTGACTTTTCTAACCCCTCTAGTCCGTAGGTGCCTTTACCTACAGATTCCTGATATTTTCTTCATCGCCAATCATGGCCTATTTACAGTGGAATATCCGCGGCCTCAGGGGTAATCGGGGTGAGCTTCAGATGTTGCTTTCCAGGTTTTCCCCTGTTGGTGCTTGCTTACAAGAACCAAAATTAAACTCGGCTGTTTTCCAACCTATCTCAGGCTATAATTTATTGTATTCTTCGGATCCTTTCTCAGATGGGACCTTTAATGAAAGTGCCCTTCTTCTACGCAATGATATTCCGTACTGTCAACTATTTGTCCATACATCGCTGCATTACACTGCAGCCCGTATCCACTTGAATAAGTGGTTTACAATATGTTCTTTATATCTCTCTCCTTCTCGAGCATTTTCTATCCCAGACTTTGCCTTTCTTGTTTCATCCTTACCACCACCACTTCTGTTACTTGGTGATTTTAATGCCCACCATTTCCTCTGGGGGGGGTCTCATTGTGACTCACGTGGCATTCAGTTGGAAGCTTTTCTTGCCTCTCACCCCCTCCATGTTTTAAATACGGGTACTCCCACCCATTTTGATCCTCGTACTCATACTCTCTCTTGCATCGATCTATCAGTCTGCTCTTCCTCCACTGCACTAGACTTCACCTGGTCTGTTCTACCAGACTTACATGACAGCGATCATTTTCCGATCATTCTTACTTCTCCTTCCTATTCACCACCTTTCCGTAGCCCTCGCTGGCAGTTTGATCGAGCAAATTGGGATCTTTACTCACACCTCACTGCTTTTAGTGAGGTTCCTTCTTCATCCTCCATTGATGAGCTCCTACACATCTTCTCGACGTCAGTTTATACCGCAGCTTCTCATTCTATACCCCAAACCTCAGGCAGGCATTCTCAGAAGTGCGTGCCTTGGTGGTCTCCCGCTTGTGCTCGTGCAGTACGTTTGAAGCGTGCTGCATGGGGCAGGTACCGGTACAATAGAACCGCTGAGAGACTTCTTGATTTTAAGCAGAAGCGTGCGATCGCTCGCCGTGTCATCCGTGAAGCTAAACGCACTTGTTGGCGAGACTATGTTTCCACCATCACCTCTGCTTCTTCTATGAGTGCAGTCTGGAAAAAAGTGAGGAAATTGAGTGGTAAATACTCTCCTGACCCAGCTCCTGTTCTACGGGTCGCTGGTGTTGATGTAGCAAACCCTCTCGACGTTGCCATTGAACTTGGCACACATCTGGTCCGTATTTCCCGAGGGCTCCATCTATGCCCCTCGTTTCTTTCCTCAAAGTCTGCCAGAGAGTTAGTGCCCTTGGACTTTTCTTCTCTCAGAGAAGAACAGTATAATGTGCCTTTTACACTTCAAGAACTGGAGGCAACGCTCTCAGCTTGCCGATCATCGGCAGCTGGGCCTGACGACATTCATATTCGTATGTTACAACATTTACATCGGTCAGCCCTTGTAGTCCTCTTACACCTCTTCAATCTTATTTGGGCACAAGGAGTTCTTCCCCAGCTGTGGAAATCTGCCATTGTTCTTCCTTTCCGCAAACCGGGTACTACTGGACATGATGCCTCCCACTATCGCCCCATCGCTCTTACTAGTGCAGTTTGCAAAGTGATGGAACGTCTCGTAAATCGACGTTTAATGTGGTATTTAGAGACACACAACAGTCTCTCCGCTAGTCAATATGGCTTTCGTAAGGGTCGTTCTACCATAGACCCCTTACTTCGCTTGGATACGTATGTTCGTAATGCCTTTGCGAATAATCACTCAGTTATTGCCATATTTTTTGACCTTGAGAAGGCATATGACACAACTTGGAGGTATAATATTTTGGCCCAGGCCCATTCCTTAGGCCTCCGAGGCAATCTACCATCCTTCCTTAAGAACTTTTTAACTGACAGACATTTCCGTGTTCGAGTCAATAATGTTCTTTCCCCGGACTTCGTCCAAGCTGAAGGTGTCCCTCAGGGATGTGTTCTAAGCACAACACTTTTTCTCCTTGCTATAAATGATTTGGCCTCTGTTCTTCCACCCAATGTTTGGTCATCACTCTATGTTGATGACTTCGCTATTGCTTGTGCAGGCGCTGACTGTCATCTTATTGCAGTTTCTCTCCAGCATGCGGTCGACCGTGTTTCCACTTGGGCCACCACGCATGGGTTTAAATTTTCAAGTACCAAAACTCACCAAATTACTTTCACTAGACGCTCTGTTATCTCCGATCATCCTTTGTACCTCTATGGCTCCCGTATCCCCGAACGTGATACAGTCAGGTTTCTAGGCCTTCTCTTTGACCGTCGGTTATCCTGGAAACCTCACATAACCTCTCTGAAGGCAATTTGTCACAGCCGGCTAAACCTTCTTAAAACCCTTGCTCATCTTTCCTGGGGAGCTGATCGTCGAACTCTGCTTCGCCTACATTCAGCCCTCGTTTTATCGAAACTCGATTATGGTGACCAGATTTATTCCGCGGCCTCTCCTGCTACTCTCTCTAGCCTTAACTCTATCCATCACCAAGGTTTACGTTTGTGCCTTGGTGCTTTTCGCTCTTCCCCTGTTGAGAGCCTCTATGCAGAAGCGAATGTTCCATCCTTGTCTGATCGCCGTGATGCCCATTGCCTTCGCTACTATGTACGCTCTCACGATCTACACAATCCTTCCATTTATAGAATCGTCACCGATATTAGTAGACATTCTTTATTCGTTCGCCGCCCCTGTTTGCTCCGTCCCTTTTCTCTTCGCCTACATTCACTCTTGTCTTCCCTTCAGTTACCACCTTTATATGTTCATGTAGCATCTCACTTTTCCCTACCCCCCTGGGAAGTTCCAGCTGTTCGGGTCTGTTCTTTCTCACTCCCTTGCTCGAAAGCTCAACTGCCTACGGTGGCTTCCCGCTCTCTTTTTCTTGATCACTTCCATTCCCATTCTCATGCCACTGCTGTGTACACAGATGGCTCTAAGTCTTCAGACGGCGTCGGATTCGCAGCAGTGTTTCCGGACAGCGTCGTGCGGGGACATTTACTATCTTCAGCTAGCATTTTTACTGCTGAACTGTATGCCATTCTTGCAGCACTTATTCGTATCGCATCTATGCCTATGTCATCATTTGTAGTAGTCTCAGACTCCCTTAGTGCTCTACAGGCTATACGAAAATTTGATACATCTCATCCCCTAGTTCTCCGTATCCAACTTTGGCTACGCCGTATCTCTACCAAACATAAAGATATTGTTTTTTGTTGGGTCCCTGGTCATGTCGACATACAGGGCAATGAACAGGCAGACACTGCTGCGCGGTCAGCAGTACATGACCTACCAATTTCCTATCGAGGTGTCCCATTTCTTGACTATTTTGCTACAATAGCTACCCACCTTCGCACCCGTTGGCAACAACGTTGGTCAACTCTGCTCGGTAACAAACTTCATTCTATTAAACCGAGCATAGGTTACTGGCCGTCTTCTTGTCATCAGTGCCGAGGTTGGGAGACCACTCTCTCCCGCCTTCGCATTGGCCACACTCGTCTTACTCATGGGTATCTCATGGAAAGGCGCCCTGCTCCTCTCTGTGAGCAGTGTCAAGTTCCAGTATCGATTAGCCACATTCTGTTAGACTGCCCTCTCTATCAACGAGCACGCAGAATTTACCTCCAACGTCGTCTTCGTTCTACTACTCTCTCTTTACCTTCCCTTCTTGCTGATGGACCCTCCTTTAATCCTGACTCTCTCATTGACTTCTTGACAACGACTGATTTACTCCACAAACTCTGATGATACTTTTCGCACTCCCCTCAGCCCTTTCTAGTTCAGTCTCTTGCTGCCCTTTACCCTTTCACCATCCACTGCCCCGCTGTAATCCGTAACCTATTACTCATTCATCTCCCTTTTGCCACCTGATGCCCTCGCTTCCTTCCTGCCCTGCAGCGCTGTATAGTCCTTGTGGCTTAGCGCTTCTTTTTGATTATAATAATAATAATGGACAGATAGTCACTATGATATAATGTTGATTTGGGAGTAAGATCTGATTTGTAATGTATAATAAGTTGAGCAATTAATTGCACTATAAAAAGTAGAGAAATATGATGTAGTTGGTACTAGCTAGCAAGAGATAGTTTTGGGACTTACACACGTATGAGGATCTTCCTGCAGGAGGTGCAGTGGGACAGAGAAATAGTAGGAAAGACAGTAAATGAAATGATGGAGTATGTAACAACAAAATGCAAGGAGGCAGAGGAAAAGTTTGTTCCCAAGGGCAACAGAAACAATGGGAAGACCAAAGCGAGTCCTTGGTTTACCCAAAGGTGCAGGGAGGCAAAAAGTAAGTGCATCAGAGAATGGAAAAGGTATAGAAGGCAAAGGACCCAGGAAAACAAGGAGATCAGTCGAAGAGCCAGAAACGAATATGCACAGATAAGGAGGGAGGCCCAGCAACAGTATAAAAATGACATAGCATCGAAACCCAAGTCTAACCCGAAACTGCTGTTTAGCCACATTAGGAGAAAGACAACAGTCAAAGACCAGGTGATCAGGCTGAGGAAAGAAGGTGGGGAACTCACAAGAAACGATCAAGAGGTATGCGAGGAGCTCAACAGGAGATTTAAGGAAGTATTCACAGTGGAGACAGGAAGGACTCTGGGAAGGCAGGACAGAGGGGGACACCAACAGGGAATAGACCAACAGGTGCTGGATGATATGCACACAACTGAGGAGGAGGTGAAGAAGCTGCTAAGTGACCTTGATACCTCAAAGGCAATGGGACCGGACAACATCTCCCCGTGTGTCCTCAGGGAGGGAGCAGATATACTGTGTGTGCCATTAACCACAATCTTCAACACATCCCTTGAAACTGGGCAACTACCTGAGGTATGGAAGACCGCAAATGTAGTTCCCATTTTTAAAAAAGGAGACAAAAAAGAGGTACTAAATTACAGACCAGTGTCACTGATCTGTATAGTATGCAAAGTCATGGAGAAGATTATCAGGAGAAGAGCGGTGGAGCACCTGGAACGGAACAAGATTATAAACGATAACCAGCACAGATTCATGGAAGGCAAATCCTGTGTCACAAACCTTCTGGAGTTCTATGACAAAGTTACGGAAGTGTGACACGAGAGAGAGGGGTGGGTTGATTGCATTTTCTTGGACTGCAAGAAGGCCTTCGACACAGTTCCCCACAAGAGACTAGTGCAGAAGCTAGAGGATCAGGCGCATATAACAGGAAGGGCACTGCAATGGATCAGAGAATACCTGACAGGGAGGCAACAACGAGTCATGGTATGGGATGAGGTATCACAGTGGGCACCTGTGACAAGCGGGGTCCCACAGGGGTCGGTTCTAGGACCAGTGCTATTTCTGGTATATGTAAATGACATGATGGAAGGGATAGACTCAGAGGTGTCCCTGTTCGCGTTTGATGTGAGTTAATGAGGAGAAATCAGATAAGGATCAGGCAGGACTTCAAAGAGACCTGGACAAACTGGACACGTGGTCCAGCAACTGGCTTCTTGAATTCAACCCTGCCAAGTGCAAAGTCATTAAGATCGAAGAAGGGCAAAGAAGACCGCAGACAGAGTATAGGCTAGGTGGCCAAGGACTGCAAACCTCGCTCAAGGAGAAAGATCTTGGGGTGACCATAACACCGAGCATGTCTCCGGAGGCACACATCAACCAAATAACTGCTGCAGCATACCGGGGCCTGGCAAACCTGAGAATAGCGTTCCGATACCTTAGTAAGGAATCGCTCAAGACACTGTACACTGTGTACATCACGCCAATACTGGAGTATGCAGCTACAGTTTGGAACCTACACCTAGGCAAACACGTCAAGAAATTAGAGAAAGTGCAAAGGTTTGCAACAAGGCTAGTTCCGGAGCTCAGGGGTATGTCCTACGAAGAAAGGTTGAGGGAAATCGGACTGACGACATTGCAGGACAGGTGGGTCAGGGGAGACATGATAACGACCTACATAATACTGCGTGGAATAGATAAGGTAGCCAGAGACAAGTTGTTGCAGAGAAGGTACACAGAAACAAGGGGTCACCATTGGAAGCTGAAAAATCAGGCGAGTCAGAGGGATGTTGGGAAGTATTTCTTCAGTCATGGAGTTGTCAGGAAGTGGAATAGCCTAACAAGTGATGTAGTAGAGGCAGGAACCATTCATAGCTTTAAGACAAGGTATGATAAAGCTCAGGTAGCAGAGAGAGAGAGAGGACCTAGTAGCGATCACTGAAGAGGCGGGGCCAGGAGCTGTGTCTCGACCCCTGCAACCACAATTAGTTGAGTTCACACACCCACACACACAAGAACTGCTAGAAGGCTTTTGACACAGTTCCTCACAAGAGGTTAATGCAAAAGCTAGAGGATCAGGCACACATAACAGGAAAGGCACTGCAGTGGATCAGAATATCTTAAAGGGAGGCAAGAACAAGTCATAATACGTGATGAAGTGTCAGAGTGGACGCCTGTGATGAACGGAGTTCCACAGCGGTCAGTCCTAGGACCTGTGCTGTTTTTGGTATATGTGAATGACATAACAGAATGGATAGACTCGGAAGTGTCCCTGTTTGCAGATGATGTGAAGTTAATGAGAAGAAATAAATCTGTCAAGGATAAGGCAGGACTACAAAGAGACCTGGACAGGCTGCAAGCCTGGTCCAGCAACTGGCTTCTTGAATTTAACTCTGCCAAATGCAAAGTCATGATAATCGGGGAAGGGCAAAGAAGATCGCATACAGAGTATAGTCCCAAGGAAAAAGATTTTGAGGTGAGTATAATACAGAGCACATCAGCTGAGGCACACATCAATCAGATAACTGCTGCAGCATACGGGCGTCTGGCAAACCTAAGAATAGCGTTCCAATACCTCACTAAGAAATCGTTCAAGACACTGTACACCATATACGTCAGGCCCATATTTAAATATGCAGCACCAGTTTGGAATCCACACCTGGTCAAGCACGTCAAGAATTAGAGAAAGTGCAAAGGTTTGACAAGACTAGTCCCAGAGCTAAAGGCATTGACCTATGAAGAAAGGTTAAAGGAAATCGGCCTGACGACACTGGAGGACAGGAGGGTCAGGGAGACATGATAACGACATATAAAATACTGTGCGGAATAGAATATGAAATACTGTGAGGAATTGACAAGGTGGACAATGACAGGATGTTCCAGAGATTGGACTCAGAAACAAGGGGTTACAATTGGAAGTTGAAGACTCCTATGAGTCAAAGGGATGTTAGGAAGTATTTCTTCAGTCATAGAGTTGTCAGGAAGTGTAATAGCCTAGAAAGCGATGTAGTGGAGGAAGCAATCATGCATAGTTTTAAGATTAGGTTTGATAAAGCTCATGGAGCAGGGAGAGAACCTAGTAGCAAACAGTGAAGAGGCAGGGCCAGGAGCTATGAATCGACCCTTGCAACCACAAATGGGTGAGTACACACACTCAGGAGGAGAGATTAAGGGAAATCATCCTGATGACATTGGAAGACAAGAGAAATAGGGGAGGTATGGTAACGACATATAAAAGATTGAGAGGAATCGACAAGGTGGACAAAAACAGGATGTTCCAGAGAGGGGACACAACAACAAGGGGTCACAGTTGGAAGTTGAAGACTCAGACGAATCACAGGGATGTTAGGAAATATTTCTTCAGAGGTGTCAGGAAGTTGAATAGTCTGGGAAGTGATGTAGTGGAGGCAGGATCCATACTTAGCTTTTAGAAGAGGTATGATAAAGCTCATAGAGCAGGAAGAGTGACCTTGTAGCAACCAGTGAAGAGGTGGGGCCAAGAGCTGTGTGACTCGACTCCTGCAACCACAACTAGGTGAGTAACACACACAGGTATATACAAAGATCTTCAACGCATCAGTTGAAACTGGGCAACTCCGTGAGGTATGGAAGATGGCAAATGTAGTCCCAATTTTTAAAAAGGGAGACAGACATGAGGCACTAAACTACAGACCTGTATCACTAACGTGTATAGTATGCAAGGTCATGGAGAAGATCATCAGGAGGAGAGTGGTGGAGCACCTGGAAAGAAACAAGTGTATAACTGACAACCAGCACGGTTTCAGGGAATGGAAAATCCTGTGTCACAAACCTACCGGAGTTTTATGACAAGGTGACAGAAGTAAGACAAGAGAGAGAGGGGTGGATCGATTGCATTTTTTTGGACTGCAAGAAGGCCTTCGACAGAGTTCCTCACAGGAGGTTACTGCAAAAGCTAGAGGATCAGGCACACATAACAGGAAAGGCACGGCAATGGATCAGAGAATACCTGACAGGGAGGCAACAACGAGTCATGGTACGTGACGAGGTGTCAGAGTGGGTGCCTGTGACAAGCGGGGTTCCACAGGGGTCAATCTTAGGACCTGTGCTGTTCTTGGTATATGTGAATGACATAACGGAAGGGATAGACTCAGAAGTGTCCTTGTTTGCAGATGATGTGATGTTAATGAGAAGAGAGAAGAATCAAATCGGATGAGGATCAGGCAGGACTGCAAAGAGACCTGGACAGGCTACAAGCCTGGTCCAGCAACTGGCTGCTTGAGTTTAACCCTGCCAAATGCAAAGTCATGAAGATTGGGGAAGGGCAAAGAAGACCGCAGACACAATATAGTTTAGATGGCCAAAGACTGCAAACCTCACTCAAGGAAAAAGATCTGGGGGTGAGTATAACACCGAGCATATCTCCTGAGGCGCACATCAATCAGATAACTGCTGCAGCATACGGGCGCCTGGCAAACCAACGGATAGCGTTCCAATACCTCAGTAAGGATTCATTCAAGACTCTGTATACCATTTACGTCAGGCCCATACTGGAGTATGCAGCACCAGTTTGGAATACACACCTAGTCAAGCACGTCAAGAAATTAGAGAAAGTGCAAAGGTTTGCAACAAGAGTAGTCCCAGAGCTACGGGGATTGTCCTGCGAAGAAAGGTTGAGGGAAATCGGCCTGACGACACTGGAGGACAGGAGGGTCAGGGGAGACATGATAACGACATATAAAATACTGCGTGGAATAGACAAGGTGGACAAAGATGGGATGTTCCAGAGAAGGGACACAGACACAAGAGGTCACAATTGGAAGTTGAAGACTCAGATGAATCAAAGGGATGTTAGGAAGTATTTCTTCAGTCATAGAGTGATGTAGTGGAGGTGGGAACCATACATAGTTTTAAGGCGAGGTATGATAAAGCTCATGGGGCAGGGAGAGAGAGGACTTAGTAGCAATCAGCGAAGAGGCGGGGCCAGGAGCTATGAATCGACCCCTGCAACCACAAATAGGTGAGTACAGACCCCACACACACACTCCCCCCTGCACCCTCCCCCTCACGTCACTCCTACTCCCACTCCTGATCCTCTCTCACCCTCCTCCTTCAACCCCTTCTCTCCCTCTTTCCCCACTCTCCCTCTCCCATTCTCCCCCTTTGCTTCTTCCTTCTCCTCTCCCTATATTCCCCCTCTTTTCCCTTCTCCACCTCTCTCATTTTGCCACTGTCTCCAGCTTCCTCCTTTCCCTCCCTCAACCCCCCCCCCCAACAAACACATGAGAAAAGAACCACACACAAATACATAGTTTTTCATTCTGTGGGAAGCAAAAAAAAATGGGTTGCCAGAGACCATGACGGAAAACCAGGGACTGGAGGATGAGTCTGTGAAGGAAGATTGGGTAGCAGTGATCACGAAAAGGAAACATGAGTGGGAAAGGAAGTTAAAAGAGCTTAGCATGAAAATGGAGCACAGGATAGCTGCAGAGAGCAGGAAGTGGGAGATGCATGACAGCAGTAGAGGCTAAGTTACAGAGATTAGAAGAGGATCTGAAACATCCTAAAGAACATCAGAAACTGCTGTGTCAGTCACAAGGAGACTGTAGGGAATAAAGTGAAACTGTACCCAAAGGACCTATCAGACCATCATGGAGCCTGAGAAAAAAAAAGGATCACATCAGGAACAATCAAGGGAACTGTAGAAAATGAAAGAGCTAAGTTATACATAGAGGCCCTAACATACCACAGCAGTGCCCAGGGAAAGCTGAGAAGGGAAAATGACAGACCACTGTGCCCAGGGACAACAGATAGTGAAGAGATTGAAGAAAGGAAAGTTGAAATGGAGACGACTAAATCGAATCAGGGGATACAGAGGGATATGCAGTGGGGCAATGAAAGGGAGAGATGAGTGTTTATGGGCTCCAGGAAGTTGAAGGGGAAACTTATGAAGCAAGAAGACAAAGGGGAGAAAAAAGTGATTGAAAGCATCATGAAAGCAATAGGAGATGACATGACCCAGCTGACAAATTTTCTGAGAATAGGAGAGTTTGCAAGAGGAAGAAACCAGCCAGTCAGAGTGATTTTCAAGGCACAATCAGCTCGAAACAGCATCCTGCAGGAGAAAGCAAGACTAAGGGATATGTCAACATACCAGAGGGTGTTTCTTGACTGTGACAGAACACGAGAAGGAAGACAGAAACTGAAAAAGAGGGTACAAAGATGAAGAAGGAAAGAGGTGAAGATGGAGATGGACAGGAGAACCCAGACTCAGGAAGTTCAAATACAACCTCCCTGACAACCCCAATACAACCAAACATTCTAACCCAAAACACACATGCCATTCCCAATGCCCCCACCCACCTCATTACAAACTTCACCTTCACAGCAACCACCCATAGTTCATCATCAGGTCTCCTGCTTCCCCAACCCCAACATACCTAGAAACAGCCTGGTTGATCAGACCCTAATCCACCATGAAGCCTGATCTCAGACTGGGCCACGGGGGCGTTGACCCCCAAAACCCTCTCCAGGTAACCCCGAAGACCACAGTTTTAAAAAAAAAGAAGTTGAAGGTTTCATACACAAATGCAGATAGAATGTCAAATGTGAGGAGAAAGAGTCAATGAGACATCCCCCAGACATGATAGCACTCAGAAATGAAATTCACCAGGATAAAAGATGCAATCTTTTCACCCGGATATCAAATCCTGAGGAAAGATAGAGGGAGCAGAGGAGGAGGAGGAGTTGCACTGCTCATTAAAAACTGGTGGGGATTTGAGGAAATGGAAGGACTGGATGGAATGGGCAAAAGGGACTACATAGGAACAATCCAATCTGAGGGCCATAAGGTGGTAATTGTAGTAATGTACAACCCACCACAGAACTGCAGGAGGCTGAGAGAAGAATCTGACAAGAGCAACAGAGCAATGGTAGACACACTAGCCGGGGTGGCCAGAAGAGCTCACATGGGGAGAGCAAAGTTACTAGTTATGGGTGATTTCAATCACAAGGAGATTGATTGGGAAAACCTGGAGCCCCATGAGGGTCCCAAAACATGGAGAGCCAAGATGATGGATGTGGTACTGGAAAACCTCATGCATCAACATGTTAGAGACACTACCAGAGAGAGAGGTGAGGATGATCCAGCAAGACTGGATCTAGTTTTCACCTTGAGCAGTTCGAACATCGAAGATATCACATACAAAAGACCCCTTGGAGCTAGTGATCATGTGGTTCTGTGCTTTGATTACATAGCTGAGCTACAAGTGGTAGCAGGAATAGGGCAGGAAAAACCAAACTACAAAACGGGGGACTAAACAGGCATGAGGAACTTCCTGCAAGACATTCAGTGGGAGAGAGAATTGGCAGGAAAAGCAGTAAAAGAAATGATGATGGACTATGTGACAACAAAATGCAAGGAGGCAGAGGAGAGGTTTGTTCCCAAGGGAAACAAAAATAATGGGAAGACCAGAACGAGTCCTTAGTTCACCCAAAGATGTAGGGAGGAAAAAACTAAGTGCACTAGAGAATAGAAAAAGTACAGAAGACAAAGGACCCAGGAAAATAGAGATTAGCCTAAGAGCCAAAAACAAATATGCACAGGGAGGCTCAGCGACAATATGAAAATAACATGGCATCGACCTCTTCAAGGGGGGCTCCTTGGCGTGGTGAAGAGGCTCTTGGTCTGAGGAATTAGACCTATCGGTCTTCTTCCTCAGACTGAACCTAATTACCCCCCAATCTCCCCTCCCCTATCCCATCCTCCCCATCCTCCCCTTTTTCCTTTCCTCCTCCTCCTCCCCACTCCTCCCTTTTGCCCTTCCTCTTTTTGTCCTTTGGGATTGCTCCCACAGGCGCGCTAGTTCCTAGGTAGGGGAAAGGACACCGGGGTCCATCCCATTCCGTTGAGGTTACTTGGCGGTGGCGTAGTTTGCCGTGGAATCTGGATTGCCTAGGGATGTCCCGATCCCTCTCCGGTATCCCGGAGTAGCTTTGGGTGTCTTTTGGGCGACGGGTGTATCTCTGGAAGCCACCTTTCGGATTCCGGGGGTGGTGGCTGAAGGAGGTATGCTTTGTGGCGGATATCCGGCCGCCCTCTCTTTTGTCCACCGAGGTAGCTCGGCAGATGTGAGGTTGCTATCCCAGATTGCTGGTTTACTGGCATGAAGGGTAGGGTATGGCACGGGTTCCATGCTGCATCTGCGCTACTAGCGGTGTCGAGTCCTCTTGGGCGCGGAGGGAGATTTCTGGCCCTTTCATTCCTCCTAGGAACTATCCCTCCCCGGTCCCCCCTTTTTTTTTCTTTTTTTTATTTTTATTTTCTTTTCTTCTTTCTTTTTTTTTCTTAAAAACAAAAAGAAAGAAGTAACCTAACCATGGCAGCCCTAGTCCATGAACCTGGTACCCCCGGGCCCCTTCTTGATACCGCACCCCGTTCTGACCCCGCCTCGTCTTTGGACCACTCTTCAGACATTCCTCATGCCTCTGTACCTATTGCCGGTGCTGTTTCCTCACCCGCTTCAGGTACTGAGGCCTCGACTGACTCCTTCGATTTATCAGACCTTCGCTCTCCTCTGACTATGCTTCCGGCCTCTCCCTCTACGGTGCGGCAATTTTCAAATCGCCGACCCGTTCCACGTCGGACCAACTCTGGTCCCACGCCTAAACGTCAACGACAATTACCTGCTGATGATACTTCTCCACCTTCACCTTCTCGTTCTTCTCAGAAACGATCGACACGTCCTTCACTACCTTTCCACGCTCAGTTTCAGACTGAACAGTGGACTAAATTCTTCACTTTACGACCAACTTCCTCTACTGCCTATCTTTCTGACCATAGTATTGGCAAGGCACTCCTACGCCATGTTGGTAAAGATATTTCTTTTCATGCTCTTAAGAGCGGTACGCGCATCATTACCGTACAGAATGCTACCCAGGCTCGTGAGCTCTCTCGTCTTTCCCATATAGATACTGTTCCTGTCACCCTTGAAAAACATCATTCCCTCAATTCTTGTAGTGGTACCGTTATTCTGCCCCATACCATAGTTCAACAAAATTTCCAGACATGTGGCACTGACATTCTAGAACAGCTGGAACTCCAAGATCTCCCAATCCTCAAGGTAGACACTTACGTTCTTCCTGCCCGTGGGCGGAGACGATACCCTAGCAATGTGGCTCGTTTAACTTTTGACAGCCGAGAACTCCCATCCTCAGTTTATATAGCAGGACATCGGTTACAAGTTCGAAAGGTGATCCCTACACCACAACAGTGTAGAAATTGCTGGCGATTTGGCCATCCAGCGAAATATTGCAGATCTATCGCCGAATGCCCAGTCTGTGGTGCCGATGACCATTCTAATACGTCTTGCAATCGATCTCCCTCTTGCCTTAACTGTCATGAGGCTCACCCTTCGTACTCTCTCCGTTGTCAGGTCTATTTAAACGAGCGGGAAATCCGTTACCTCAAAGAGACAGAAGGTCTCCCTTATGCCATGGCAGTTTCTCATCTCCGCCTCTAAGGGAGACTCCCACGTGTTTCTTATTCCCGTGTTTCAAAACGTCCCCCCACTTCTGGTATCCCATCTTCTACACCCACCTCTGTGGTTACCTCTCCCATAATCACTCCTGTATCTAATCCTTTTGCTGTCCTCGGCTCAGACGTCCCTACTTCAACGCCTCAGTCTAATCTCGCTTCTTCGAGTTCTCTCTTACAAGCCTCAGTATCGACGAGACCTCGTACGACACCTCTTCCCAATCGTCCCTCTACTTCTCAAAAGTCAAAAAAAGGTCCGGTAACACCTCCTACCCATCTTCCACCTCCTCATTTTACCCTCCCTGTCTCTGTCCCTAGTTCTTCCCCTCTCACTGGCTCAGTTACAAGTGCAGAGGTTCACCCTCCTCCTCGTAATGTACCTTCCTCCCCTGTTCCCTCCCAAGTTTCTTCCTCTTCTGCCACCTCCCAGGTTCCTGTCTCTTCTGTCCCCTGCCACGCTTCTCCAGTTCCCTCCACCCTTTCGCCCCCCCCTACCTTGGTACAGTCCAATACAGTTCCAATCTTTACTCATCCTCCCCCTACCATTCCCAATATTGTCTCCCATACGACATCTCTGAATTCCGAAACACTTGAAGCAATCTCTGAATATATTGCAGAGACCAAACCATCAATGGACACTGATCCACCTTCCGCTCTTTCTCTCTCCTCTGCTCCATCTGCGCAACTCCTTTCTTCACAGCGCACCGTTCCTTCGCTGCTTGAACATTTTCCACTGCCTCCGCATGTGGACTTTTCTAACCCTTCTAGTCCGTAGGAACCCTTACCTGCGGATTTCAAGTATCTTTATCATTGCCAATCATGGCCTTTTTACAGTGGAATATACGCGGCCTCAGGGGTAATCGGGGTGAGCTTCAGATGTTACTCTCCCAGTTTGCCCCTGTTGGTGTTTGCTTACAGGAACCAAAATTACACTCTGCTGTTATTTCTCACATCTCAGGCTATAATTTATTGTATTCTTCAGATCCTTTTCCTGATGGGACCTTTAATGAAAGTGCCCTTCTTCTCCGCACTGATATTCCGTACCATCAGCTATTTGTTCATACTTCGCTGCATTACACAGCAGCCCGTATCCACTTACATAGGTGGTATACGCTCTGTTCTTTATATCTCTCTCCTTCTCGGGCATTATCTATTCCGGATTTTGCCTTCCTTGTTTCGTCATTACCGCCACCGATTCTGTTACTTGGTGATTTTAATGCCCACCATTTCCTCTGGGGAGGGTCTCACTGTGATTCCCGAGGAATTCAGTTAGAGGCTTTTCTTGCCACCCACCCCCTCCATGTTTTAAATACAGGTACTCACACCCATTTTGATCCTCGGACTCATACTCTCTCTTGCATCGATCTCTCAGTTTGCTCTTCCTCCACCGCATTAGACTTTACTTGGTCTGTTCTCCCGGACTTACATGACAGTGATCATTTCCCAATCATTCTTACTTCCCCTTCATATTCGCCACCTCTTCGCACCCCACGCTGGCAATTTAATCGGGCAAATTGGAACCTTTACTCACACCTGACTGTTTTTAAAGAGGTTCCTTCTTCGTCCTCCATCGATGAGCTTTTACACCTCTTCTCGTCCTCCGTTTTCACCGCAGCTTCTCATTCTATACCCCAAACTTCGGGCAGGCATTCTCAGAAATGCGTGCCTTGGTGGTCTCCTGCTTGTGCTCGTGCAGTACGTTTGAAACGCGCTGCATGGGGCAGGTACCGGTACAATAGAACCACAGAGCGACTCCTTGATTTTAAACAGAAGCGTGCGATCGCTCGCCGTGTCATCCGTGATGCTAAACGCACTTGCTGGCGAGATTATGTCTCCACCATCACCTCCGCTTCCTCTATGAGTGCAGTCTGGAAAAAAGTACGAAAACTGAGTGGTAAATATTCTCCTGACCTGGCTCCTGTTCTGCGGGTTGCCGGTGTTGATATAGCAAACCCACTAGATGTTGCCAATGAAATTGGCAATCATCTGGTCCGTATTTCTCAGGGACTCCATCTATGCCCCTCATTTCTTTCCTCAAAGTCTGCCAGAGAGTTAGCACCCTTGGACTTTTCTTCTCTCAGAGAAGAACAGTATAATGTGCCTTTTACACTTCAAGAACTGGAGGCAACAATCTCAGCTTGTCGATCATCGGCAGCTGGGCCCGACGACATTCATATTCGTATGCTACAACATTTACATCAGTCAGCCCTTGCAGTCCTATTACGCCTTTACAATCTTATTTGGTCACAAGGAGTTCTTCCACAGCTGTGGAAATCCACCATTGTTCTCCCTTTCCGCAAACCAGGCACTACGGGACATGAAATCTCCCACTATCGTCCCATTGCTCTTACCAGTGCAGTTTGCAAAGTAATGGAACGTCTAGTAAATAGACGTTTAGTGTGGTATTTAGAGACACACAACAGTCTCTCCACTCGTCAATATGGCTTTCGTAAGGGACGTTCTACCATAGACCCCTTACTGCGCTTGGATACGTATGTTCGTAATGCCTTTGCGAATAACCACTCAGTTATTGCCATATTTTTTGACCTTGAGAAGGCATATGACACAACTTGGAGGTATAATATTTTAGCCCAAGCCCACTCCTTAGGCCTTCGAGGCAATCTACCATCCTTCCTTAAGAACTTTTTAACTGACAGGCATTTCCGTGTTCGGGTTAATAATGTGCTCTCCCCGGACTTTATCCAAGCTGAAGGTGTCCCCCAGGGATGTGTTCTGAGCACAACACTTTTTCTCCTTGCTATTAATGATTTGGCCTCTAGTCTTCCATCAAATATTTGGTCATCACTCTATGTTGATGACTTCGCTATTGCCTGTGCAGGCGCTGACTGTCACCTCCTTACAGTTTCTCTCCAGCATGCAGTCGACCGTGTTTCCAATTGGGCCACCACACATGGGTTTAAATTTTCCAGCACTAAAACCCACCAAATCACTTTCACTAGACGCTCTGTCATCTCCGATCATCCTTTGTACCTCTATGGCTCACGTATCCCTGAACGTGATACAGTCAAGTTTCTGGGCCTCCTCTTTGATCGTAGGTTATCCTGGAAACCTCACATTACCTCTCTGAAGGCAACTTGTCACAGCCGGCTGAACCTTCTTAAAACCCTTGCTCATCTTTCGTGGGGAGCTGATCGTCGAACCCTCCTTCACCTACAGTCCACCCTTATTTTATCGAAACTTGATTATGGTGACCAGATCTATTCAGCGGCATCTCCTGCTACTCTCTCTAGCCTTAACCCCATTCATCACCAAGGATTACGTTTATGCCTTGGTGCTTTTCGCTCTTCCCCTGTCGAAAGCCTCTATGCAGAAGCGAACGTTCCATCCTTATCCGATCGCCGTGATGCCCATTGCCTGCGCTACTATGTACGCTCTCATGATCTCCGCAATCCTTCCATTTATAGAATGGTCACTGATATTAGTAGACATTCTTTATTTGTTCGCCGCCCCTGCTTACTCCGTCCCTTCTCTCTTCGCCTTCATTCGCTCTTGTCTTCTCTTCAACTACCACCTTTCTATGTACATGTAGCATCTCACTTTTCCCTGCCCCCCTGGGAGGTTCCAGCTGTTCGAGTCTGTTCTTTCTCCCTCCCTTGCTCGAAAGCCCAACTGTCTACGGTCGCTTCCCGCTCTCTTTTTCTTGACCACTTTCACTCTCATTCTCATGCCATTGCTGTGTACACAGATGGCTCTAAGTCTTCTGACGGCGTAGGATTCGCAGCAGTGTTTCCGGACAGCGTCGTACAAGGGCATTTACTATCTTCAGCTAGTATTTTTACTGCTGAATTATATGCCATCCTTACAGCACTTATCCGTATTGCATCTATGCCTGTGTCATCATTTGTGGTTGTCTCAGACTCCCTTAGTGCTTTACAGGCTGTACAAAAATTTGATACACCTCACCCCTTAGTCCTCCGTATCCAACTTTGGCTACGCCGCATCTTTACTAAACATAAAGATATTGTTTTTTGTTGGGTCCCTGGTCATGTTGACGTACAGGGCAATGAACAGGCAGACACTGCTGCGCGGTCAGCAGTACATGACCTACCAGTTTCTTATAGAGGTATTCCATGTACGGACTATTTTGCTGTAATATCTTCCCACCTTCACACCCGTTGGCAACAACGTTGGTCTACTATGCTCGGCAACAAACTTCAGTCTATTAAACCGAGTATAGGTTACTGGCCGTCTTCTTATCACCAGTGTCGAGGTTGGGAGACTACTCTCTCCCGTCTTCGCATTGGCCATACTCGTCTTACTCATGGATATCTCATGGAGAGGCGTCTTGCTCCTCTCTGTGAGAATTGCCAAGCTCCATTATCAGTCAGCCACATTCTGTTGGACTGCCCACTTTATCAACGAGCACGCAGAATTTACCTCTGTCGTCGTCTTCGCCCCGCTGCTCTCTCTTTACCTTCCCTTCTCGCTGATGGACCCACCTTTCATCCGGACTCTCTCATTGACTTTTTGACAACGACTGACTTACTTCACAAATTCTGATACTTTCAGCCCTTTCTACTTGAATCTCTTGCTACCCTCTACCCCCGTACTATCCCCTGCCCCGCTGTTTTCTGTAACCTGCTGATCATCCCCCCTCCCTTCTGCCATCCAATTCCCTTGCTTCCTTCCCTACCCTGCAGCGCTGTATAGCCCTTGTGGCTTAGCGCTTCTTTTTGATTATAATAATAATAATAATAATAACATGGCATCGAAAGTCAAGTCTGACCCAAAGCTGTTGTATAGCCACATCAGGAGGAAAACAACAGTCAAGGACCAGGTAATCCTGCTGAGGAAGAAATGACCAAGAGGTATGTGAGGAGCTCAACATGAGATTTAAAGAAGTATTTACAGTGGAGACAGGAAGGACTCCAGGAATTCAGAATAGGGAGGTACACCAACAAGTGCTGGATGAAATACACACAACCGAGGAGGAAAATCCTGTGTCACAAACCTACTGGAGTTTTACGACAAGGTAACAAAAGTAAGACATGTGAGAGAGGGGTGGATAGACTGCATTTTCCTGAACTGCAAAAAGGCCTTCAACACAGTTCCTCACAAGAGGATAATGCAAAAGCTAGAGGATCAGGCACACATAACAGGAAAAGCACTACAGTGGATGGGAAAATATCTGACAGGGAAGCAACAACGAGACATGCTACGTGACAAGGTGTCAGAGTGGGTGCCTGTGGTGAGCGGGGTTCCACAGGGGTAAGTCCTAGGACCTGTGCTGTTTTTGGTATATGTGAATGACATAACAGAAGGGATAGACTCAGAAGTGTCCTCAGAAGTAAATGAGGAGATTTAAATCAGTCGAGGATCAGGCAGGACTACAAAGAGACCCGGACAGCCTACAAGCCTGGTCCAGCAACTGGCTCCTTGAATTTAACCCTGCCAAATGCAAAGTCATAAAGATCAGGGAAGGGCAAAGAAGACCACAGACAGAGTATAGTCTAGGTGGCCAAAGACTGCAAACTTCACTCAAGAAAAAAAGATCTTGAGGTGAGTATAATACCAAGCACATCATCTGAGGCACACATCAGTCCAATAATTGCTGCAGCATACTTGCATCTAGCAAACCTAAGAACAGCATTCCAATACCTCAGTAAGGAATCGCTCAAGACTCTGTACACCATATATGTTAGGCCCACATTAGAGTATGCAACACCAGTTTGGAATCCACACCTGGTCAAGCACGTCAAGAAATTAGAGAAAGTGCAAAGGTTTGCAACAAGACTAGTCCAAGAGCTAAGGTTAAGGGAAATTGGCCTGACGACACTGGAGGACAGGAGGGTCAGGGGAGACATGATAACGACATATAAAATACTGCAAGGATTTGGCAAGGTGGACAAAAACAGGATGTTCCAGAGACTGGACACAGTAGAAGGGGGTCACAATTGGAAATTGAAGACTCCTATGATTCAAAGGGATGTTAGGAAGTATTTCTTCAGTCATAAAGCTGTCAGGAGGTTGAAGAGCCTAGAAAGTGGAGGCAGGAACTATACATAGTTTTAAGACTAGGTTTGATAAAGGTTATGGAGCAGGGAGAGAGAGAGAGGACCTAGTAGTAATTAGTAAAGAGGCAGGGCCAGGAGCTATGAATCTACCCTTGCAACCACAAATAGGTGAGTACAAATAGATGAGTACACACACACATTGAACAGAGTGGGGTGGAGGAGTGGCACCGCTCATCAAAAACCAATGGAGTTTTACAAGCTGGAGAGAGGAGACTAGGAGAGGCAAGAGACTACTAATAGGAACACTTCAGTCTGGAGGTCTCAAGGTAGTAATTGCAGTAATGTATAACCCACCACAGAACAGCAGAAGGCCAAGGCAAGAGTATGATGAGAGTAACAGAGTGATGGCTGATACACTGGCTGTAGTGGCCACAAAGGCTCATGCGAGCAGAGCAAAGCTGCTGATTGTGAGTGACTTCAATCACAAATTGACTGGGAGAACCTGGAGCCATATGGGGGCCCAGAAACATAGAGGGTTAAGATGATGGAGGTGGTACTGGAAAATCTCATGTACCAACACGTAAGGGATACTACCAGAGAGAGAGGAGAGGATGAACCTGCAAGACTGTACCTAGTATTCTCCTTGAGTAGTGCAGATCTTGAGGATATCACATATGAAGACCCCTCGGGGCCGTGGTATGGTTTGTTTGCAAAGGTGCCATTAAGATTTCGTGAGTCATATAGTAGATTTTCAAGTGGAGAGGGAAGCAGGAAGGGCAAGATGAATGAAGCCAAGCTACAAGAGAGGGGACTACACAGGCATGAAAAATTTTCTGCATGAGGTTCAGTAGGACAGAGCACTGGCAGGGAAGTCAGTAAATGAGATGATGGAATATGTGACAACAATATGCAAGGAAGCTGAGGAGAGGTTTGTAAACAAGGGTAACAAATAACGAGAAGGCCAGGATGAACCCTTGGTTCACTTAAAGGTATAGAGAGGCCAAAACTGTGTGCGCTAGAGAATGGAAGAAGTATAGGAGGCAAAGAACCCAAGAGAATAAGAAGAGTAGTCATAGAGCAAAAAACGAATATGCAGAGGTAAGAAGGGAGGCCCAAAGACAATACAAAAATGATATAGCAGCGAAAGCCAAATCTGACTCGAAGATGTACAATCACATCAGAAAGGAAACAATAGTCAAGGACCAGGTAATCAGGCTGAGGAAGGAAGGAGGGGAGATCACAAGAAACGACCGAGAAGTATGTGAGAAGCTCAACGTGAGATTCAAAGAAGTGTTCCACAGAGGAGACAGAAGGGACACAATACATACAACTGAGAAAGAAGTGAAGAGGCTGCTAAGCGAGCTAGATACCTCAAATGTGATGGGGCCAGATAACATCTCTCCATGGGTCTTGAGAGAGGGACCTCTTCAAGGGGGGCTCCTTGGCGTGGTGAAGAGGCTCTTGGTCTGAGGAATTAGCCCTGTTGGTCTTCTTCCTCAGACCAAACCTAATTACCCCCCATTCTCCCCTCCCCTATCCCATCCTCCCCATCCTCCCCTTTTTCCATTCCTCCTCCTCCTCCTCACCCCTCCCTTTTGCCCTTCCTCTTTTTGGCCTTCGGGATTTCTCCCACAGGCACGCTAGTTCCTGGGTAGGGGAAAGGGCACCGGGGTCCATCCCATTCCATTGAGGTTCTTGGCGGTGGCGTAGTTTGCCGTGGAATCTGGATTGCCTGGGGATGTCCTGATCCCTCTCCGGTATCCCGGAGTAGCTTTGGGTGTCTTTCGGGTGACGGGTGTATCTCTGGAAGCCACCTTTTGGATTCCGGGGGTGGTGGCTGAAGGAGGTATGCTTTGTGGCGGATATCCGGCCGCCCTCTCTTTTGTCCACCGAGGTAGCTCGGCAGATGTGAGGTTGCTATCCCGGATTGCTGGTTTACTGGCATGAAGGGTAGGGTATGGCACGGGTTCCATGCTGCATCTGCGCTACTAGCGGTGCTGAGGTTCTCTTGGGCACGGAGGGAGATTTCCGGCCCTTTCATTCCTCCTGGGAACTATTCCTCCCCGCTCCCCCCTTTTTTTATTCTTTTTTTATTTTTATTTTCTTCTTTCTTTTTTTTTTCTTAAAAACAAAAAGCAAAGGAGTAACCTAACCATGGCAGCCCTAGTCCATGAACCCACTACCCCCGGGCCCCTTCTTGATACCGCACCCCATTCTGACCCTGCCTTGTGTTTAGACCACTCTTCGGACACTCCTGATGCCCCTGTACCTCTTGCTGGTGCTGTTTCCTCTCCCGCTTCAGGTACCAGGGCTTCGACTGACTCCTTTGATTTGTCTGAACTCCGCTCTCCTTTGACTATGCTTCCGGCTTCTCCCTCTACGGTATGGCAATTTTCGAATCGCCCGCCCATTTCACGCCAGACCAACTCCGGTCCTACTCCTAAATGCCAACGTCAATCTCCTATTGATGCTCCTTTGTTACCTTCCCATTCTACTTGGAAAAGACCAACACGTCAAGCACTCCCTCTCCACGCTCAGTTTCGGACCACACAATGGACTAAATTCTTTACTTTAAGACCGACTTCTTCTTCTGCCTACCTTTCTGACCATAGTATTGGCAAAGCGCTCCTGCGTCATGTTGGTAGAGATATTTCATTTCGTGCTCTCAAGAGTGGTATGTGCATCGTCACTGTCCAGAATGCTACCCAAGCTCATGATCTTTCTCTCCTTTCGAATATCGATACTACTCCTATCACTATTGAAAAACATCTTTCTCTCAATTCTTGTAGTGGTACTGTCATTCTGCCCCATACCATAGTCCAACAGAATTTCCAGTCATGTGGCAATGACATTTTTGAACAGCTGGAACTCCAGGATCTCCCAATCCTCAAAGTAGACACTTATGTCCTTCCTGCCTGGGGGCGGAGACGTTACCCTTGCAATGTGGCTCGTTTAACTTTTGACAGCCGAGAACTCCCGTCCTCTGTATATGTCGCGGGACATCGGTTACAAGTTCAAAAGGTGATACCTACACCAAAACAATGTAGAAATTGCTGGCGTTTTGGTCACCCAGCGAAATATTGCAGATCTATGGCCGAATGCCCAGTCTGTGGTGCCGACGACCATTCTAATACATCTTGAAGTCAACCTCCATCTTGCCTTAATTGTACTGAAGCTCACCCTTCGTACTCCCGCCGTTGCCAGGTCTACTTAAATGAACGTGAAATCCGTTGCCTCAAAGAGGCAGAAGGTCTCCCTTATGCTATGGCAGTTACTCATCTCCGCCTCCAAGGGAGACTACCCCGTGTTTCTTATTCTCGTGTTTCCAAACATCCCCCCACTTCTGGGGTCCTATCTTCTGCAGCCTCCTCTGTTGTTACCCCTCCCATAGCCACTACGGCATCTAATCCTTTTGCTGTCCTTGGCTCTGACATCCTGACTACAACTCAGTCTGTTCTCACATCTTTGCGTCCTTCCTCACAAGCCCCAGTATCGACAAGACCTCGTACGACACCTAATACCAATTGCACCTCTGGAGACCTGGAGAGAGTTTCGGGGGTCAACGCCCCCGCGGCCCGGTCTGTGACCAGGCCTCCTGGTGGATCAGCGCCTGATCAACCAGGCTGTTGCTGCTGGCTGCACGCAAACCAACGTACGAGCCACAGCCCGGCTGATCAGGAACTGACTTTAGGTGCTTGTCCAGTGCCAGCTTGAAGACTGCCAGGGGTCTGTTGGTAATCCCCCTTATGTGTGCTAGGAGGCAGTTGAACAGTCTCGGGCCC
This sequence comes from Cherax quadricarinatus, assembly GCF_038502225.1. Classification (NCBI taxonomy): domain Eukaryota; kingdom Metazoa; phylum Arthropoda; class Malacostraca; order Decapoda; family Parastacidae; genus Cherax; species Cherax quadricarinatus. The sequence continues at coordinate 2,275,474 of NC_091348.1, forward strand.
CTGACACTTATTGTATGGTCTCTTAACGTGCTAGTGACACCCCTGCTTTTCATTGGGGGGATGGTGCATCGTCTGCCAAGTCTTTTGCTTTCGTAGTGAGTGATTTTCGTGTGCAAGTTCGGTACTAGTCCCTCTAGGATTTTCCAGCTGTATATAATCAGGTGTATATAATGGCACACATCTGGTCCGTATTTCCCGAGGGCTCCATCTATGCCCCTCGTTTCTTTCCTCAAAGTCTGCCAGAGAGTTAGTACCCTTGGACTTTTCTTCTCGCAAAGAATAACAGTATAATGTGCCTTTTACACTTCAAGAACTGGAGGCAACGCTCTCAGCTTGCCGATCATCGGCAGCTGGGCCTGACGACATTCATATTCGTATGTTACAACATTTACATCGGTCAGCCCTTGTAGTCCTCTTACACCTTTTCAATCTTATTTGGGCACAAGGAGTTCTTCCCCAGCTGTTGAAATCTGCCATTATTCTCCCTTTCTGCAAACCGGATACTACAGGACATGATGCCTCCCACTATCGCCCCATCGCTCTTACTAGTGCAGTTTGCAAAGTGATGGAACGTCTCGTAAATCGACGTTTAATGTGGTATTTAGAGACACACAACAGTCTCTCTGCTAGTCAATATAGCTTTCGTAAGGGTCGTTCTACCATAGACCCCTTACTACGCTTGGATACGTATTTTCGTAATGCCTTTGCAAATAATCACTCAGTTATTGCCATATTTTTTGACCTTGAGAAGGCATATGACACAACTTGGAGGTATAATATTTTGGCCCAGGCCCATTCCTTAGGCCTCCGAGGCAATCTACCATCCTTCCTTAAGAACTTTTTAACTGACAGACATTTCCGTGTTCGAGTCAATAATGTTCTTTCCCCGGACTTTATCCAAGCTGAAGGTGTCCCTCAGGGATGTGTTCTATGCACAACACTTTTTCTCCTTGCTATTAATGATTTGGCCTCTGTTCTTCCACCCAATATTTGGTCATCACTCTATGTTGATGACTTTGCTATTGCTTGTGCAGGCGCTGACTGTCATCTTATTGCAGTTTCTCTCCAGCATGCGGTCGACCGTGTTTCCACTTGGGCCACCACGCATGGGTTTAAATTTTCAAGTACCAAAACTCACCAAATTACTTTCACTAGACGCTCTATTATCTCCGATCATCCTTTGTATCTCTATGGCTCCCGTATCCCTGAACGTGATACAGTCTGGTTTCTAGGCCTTCTCTTTGACCGTCGGTTATCCTGGAAACCTCACATTACCTCTCTGAAGGCAACTTGTCACAGCCGGCTAAACCTTCTTAAAACCCTTGCTCATCTTTCCTGGGGAGCTGATCATCGAACTCTGCTTCGCATACATTCAGCCCTCGTTTTATCGAAACTCGATTATGGTGACCAGATTTATTCCGCGGCCTCTCCTGCTACTCTCTCTAGCCTTAACTCTATCCATCACCAAGGATTACGTTTGTGCCTTGGTGCTTTTCGCTCTTCCCCTGTTGAGAGCCTCTATACAGAAGCGAATGTTCCATCCTTGTCTGATCGCCGTGATGCCCATTGCCTTCGCTACTATGTACGCTCTCACGATCTACACAATCCTTCCATTTATAGAATGGTCACTGATATTAGTAGACATTCTTTATTCCTTCGTCGCCCCTGTTTGCTCCGTCCCTTTTCTCTTCGCCTACATTCACTCTTGTCTTCCCTTCAGTTACCACCTTTATATGTTCATGTAGCATCTCACTTTTCCCTACCCCCCTGGGAAGTTCCAGCTGTTCGGGTCTGTTCTTTCTCACTCCCTTGCTCGAAAGCTCAACTGCCTACGGTGGCTTCCCGCTCTCTTTTTCTTGATCACTTCTACTCCCATTCTCATGCCACCGCTGTGTACACAGATGGCTCTAAGTCTTCAGACGGCATCTGATTCGCAGCAGTGTTTCCGGACAGTGTTGTGCAGGGGCATTTACTGTCTTCAGCTAGCATTTTTACTGCTGAACTGTATGCCATTCTTGCAGCACTTATTTGTATCGCATCTATGCCTGTGTCATCATTTGTAGTAGTCTCAGACTCCCTTAGTGCTCTACAGGCTATACGAAAATTTGATACATCTCATCCCCTAGTTCTCCGTATCCAACTTTGGCTACGCCGTATCTCTACCAAACATAAAGATATTGTTTTTTGTTGGGTCCCTGGTCATGTCGACGTACAGGGCAATGAACAGGCAGACACTGCTGCACAGTCAGCAGTACATGACCTACTGATTTCCTATCGAGGTGTTCCATTTCTGGACTATTTTGCTGCAATAGCTACCCACCTTCGCACCCGTTGGCAACAACGTTGGTCAACTCTGCTCGGTAACAAACTTCATTCTATTAAACCGAGCATAAGTTACTTGCCGTCTTCTTGTCATCAGTGCCGAGGTTGGGAGACCACTCTCTCCCGCCTTCGCATTGGCCACACTCGTCTTACTCATGGGTATCTCATGGAGAGGCACCCTGTTCCTCTCTGTGAGCAGTGTCAAGTTCCAGTATCAATTAGCCACATTCTGTTAGACTGCCCTCTCTATCAACGAGCACGCAGAATTTACCTCTAACGTCGTCTTCGTTCTACTACTCTCTCTTTACCTTCCCTTCTTTCTGATGGACCCTCCTTTAATCCTGACTCTCTCATTGACTTCTTGACAACGACTGATTTACTCCACAAACTCTGATGATACTTTTCGCACTCCCCTCAGCCCTTTCTAGTTCAGTCTCTTGCTGCCCTTTACCCTTTCACCATCCACTACCCCGCTGTTATCCGTAACCTATTACTCATCCATCTCCCTTTTGCCACCTGATGCCCTCGCTTCCTTCCTGCCCTGCAGCGCTGTATAGTCCTTGTGGCTTAGCGCTTCTTTTTTATTATAATAATAATAATTGAGAGAGGGAACAGAAGTGCTATGTGTGCCAATAACAATCTTCAACACATCTATCGAAAAAGGGCGACTACCTAAGGTACGGAAGACAGCAAATGTAATCTCAGTTTTTTAGAAAAGGAGGGAGACACGAAGCATTAAACTACAGACCAGTGTCACTGACATGTATAGTATGCAAAGTCATGGAGAAGATAATCAGAAGAGTGATGGAGAACTCAGAAAGGAATGAGCTTAACAACGACCACCATGGTTTCAGGGATGGGAAATCCTGTGTCACAAACCTATTGGAGTTCTATGACAAGATGACAGCAGTAAGACAAGAGAGAGAGGTGCATAGATTGCATTTTCTTGGACTGTAAGAAGGCTTTTGACACAGTTACACACTAGAGATTAGTGCATAAGCTGGAGGACCAGGCAGGTATAACAGGGAAGGCACCGCAGTGGATCAGGGAATACCTGTCGGAAGGATATCAGAGAGTCATGGTACATGACGAAGTGTCAGAGTGGGAGCCTGTGACTAGCGGGGTTCCACAGGAGTCAGTCCTAGGACCGGTACTGTTTCTTGTATATGTGAAAGACATGGCAGAAGGAATAGACTCCGAAGTGTCCCGGTTTGTAGATGATGTGAAGTTGATTAGAAGAATTCAATTGGACGAGGACCAGGCAGAACTACAAAGGGATCTAGAAAGGCTGCAGTCCTGGTCCAGAAACTGGCTCCTGGAGTTCAACCTCACTAAGTGCAAAGTCATGAAGATTGGGGAAGGCTAAGGAAGACAGCAAACAGAGTACAGTCTAGGGGGCCAGAGACTACAAATTTCACTTAAGGAAAAGGGGGTAAGTATAACACCGGGCACATCTCCTGAGGTGCAAATTAATCAAGTAACTGCTGCAGCACATGGGCGCCTAGCAAACCTAAGAATAGCATTCCGACATCTCAATAAGGAATTGTTCGGGACCCTGTACACTGTGTATGTCAGGCCTATATTGGATGCTGCAGCACCAGTTTGGAACCCACACCTAGCCAAGCACGTACGGAAATTAGAGAAAGTGGAAAGGCTTGCAGTAAGACTATTCCCGGAGCTAAGGGGCATGTCCTACAAGGAAAGGTTAAGAGAAATCGACCTGACGACAGTGGAGGACAGGAGTGATAGGGCGGATATAATAACGATATATAAAGTACTGAGAGAAATTGACAAGGTGAAGAGAGAGGTTTTTCCAGAGTTGGGACACAGCAACAAGGGGTCACAATTGGAAGTTGAAGACTCAGATGAATCACAGGGATGTTAGGAAGTATTTCTTCAGTCATGGTGTTCTCAAGAAGTATGATAGTCTGGGAAATGATGTAGTGGAGGCAGGATCCATACATAGCTTTAAGAAGAAGTATGATAAAGCTCACGGAGCAGGAAGAGTGACCTAGTAACGACCAGTGAAGAGGCGGGGCCAGGAACTGTGACTTGACCCCTGCAACTACAACTAGGTGAGTACACACAAACACTTTACCCCTTCAGTATCTTTCCTTGTCTCTCCAATTTTTACTCAAACTACATCTCCCTCTGCCACTATGCTTCCTCCACCTCCCTCTTCTGAAACTATTGAAGACATCTTCCAGTTTATCGAGAAGACAAAGTCAGTGATGAACACTGCTCCTCCTCACCACTTAGCATTCTCACTTTAAGAAACCTTTTTCGCATCGTCTTTCTTCTCACTATTCTGTTTCTTCACTTCTTACTAATCCTCCCCCCAACCCTCAAGGAAGGTTCCTTGACGTTGGTGAGGGGCTCTTGTTCTACGGAATTGGATCTGTGCTCCAGTTCCCTGAATTATGCTTGAATACCTTCCATCTTCCCCCTCCTCCAACATGTGCTGTATAATCCTACCGGTTTAGCGCTCCCCATTGTTATTATTATAAGATAAGATAAAATAAGATTTCGTTCGGATTTTTAACCTCGGAGGGTTAGCCACCCAGGATAACCCAAGAAAGTCAGTGCGTCATCGAGGACTGTAACTTATTTCCATTGGGGTTCTTAATCTTGTCCCTCAGGATGCGACCCACACAAGTCGACTAACACCCAGGTACCTATTTGCTGCTAGGTGAACGGACAACAGGTGTAGGGAAATGTGTCGAAATGTTTCCACCCGCCGGGAATCGAACCCGGGCCCTCCGTGTGTGAAGCGGGAGCTTTAGCCACCGGGAGTAGTAGTAGTAGTAATTATTATTATTATTATTATTTTCATTACTACTACTACTACTACTACTACTACTACATGATGACTGTACTTACCCTACTAGTCCATAGACAACCATTGCTTAATGTTACCAGCATACTTCTATATGCAAACCATGACCTTACAGTGAAACATTCGAGGCCTCAGGGATAATAGGAGTGAACATAGGTGTTGCTTTCCCAGCTTTTCACTACCATGAGCTTTTGTCTTCGGTTTATATGGCAGGACACCGTGTACAAGTCCGAAAGTTGATCCCTACACCACAACAGTGTAGAAATTGCTGGCGTTTTGGTCATCCAGCAAAATATTTCAGGTCTGTGGCAGAATGCCCAGTCTGTGGTGCCGACGACCATACTAACATCCCTCATCATAAAATTCTTTGAAAGGGTTCTAAGAAGCAAGATCACCAACCACCTAGATACCCATCAATTACACACCCAAGGTCAACACGGGTTTAGAGCAGGTCGCTCCTGCCTGTCCAAGGTCCTGGATGCTATAGAGGATAAACAAAATACAGATGTAGTATACACAGACTTTGCAAAAGCCTTCGGCAAGTGTGACCATGGTATAATAGCACACAAAATGCGTGATAAAGGAATAACCAGAAACGTTGGTAGATGGATCTGTAACTTCCTGACCTCTTCAAGGGGGGCTCCTTGGCGTGGTGAAGAGGCTCTTGGTCTGAGGAATTAGACCTGTCGGTCTCCTTCCTCAGACTGAACCTAATTACCCCCCAATCCCCCGTTCCCTATCCCATCCTCCCCATCCTCCCCTTTTTCCTTTCCTCCTCCTCCTCCCCACCCCTCCCTTTTGCCCTTCCTTTTTGGGCTTTGGGTTTTTTTTTTTCCCCCACAGGCACGCTAGTTCCTAGGTAGGGGAAAGGGTACTGGGGTCCATCCCATTCCGTTGAGGATCTTGGCGGTGGCGTAGTTTGCCGTGGAATCTGGATTGCCTGGGGATGTCCCGATCCCTCTCCGGTATCCCGGAGGGTGGCTTTGGGTGTCTCTCGGGCAACGGGTGTATCTCTGGAAGCCACCTTTCGGATTCCGGGGGTGGTGGCCGAAGGAGGTATGCTTTGTGGTGGATTTCCGGCCGCCCTCTCTTTTGTCCACCGAGGTAGCTCGGCAGATGTGAGATTGCTATCCCGGATTGCCGGTTTACTGGCATGATGAGTAGGGTATGGCACGGGTTCCATGCTGCATCTGCGCTATTAGCGGTGCTGAGGTCCTCTTGGGCATGGAGGGAGATTTCTGGCCCTTTCATTCCTCCTAGGAACTATCCCTCCCCGGTCCCTCCTTTTTTTATTCTTTTTTTTTATTTTTATTTTCTTTTCTTCTTTCTTTTTTTTCTTAAAAACAAAAAGAAAGAAGTAACCTAACCATGGCAGCCCTAGTCCATGAACCTGCTACCCCCGGGCCCCTTCTTGATACCACACCCCGTTCTGACCCCGCCTCGTCTTTGGACCACTCTTCGGACACTCCTCATGCCTCTGTACCTCTTGCCGGTGCTGTTTCCTCACCCGCTTCAGGTACTGAGGCCTCGACTGACCCCTTCGATTTATCTGACCTTCGCTCTCCTCTGACTATGCTTCCGGCCTCTCCCTCTACGGTGCGGCAATTTTCGAATCGTCGACCCGTTCCATGTCGGACCAACTCTGGTCCCACGCCTAAACGCCAACAACAATTACCTGCTGATGATACTTCTCCACCTTCTCGTTCTTCTCAGAAAAGATCGACACGTCCTTCACTACCTTTCCACGCTCAGTTTCAGACTGCACAATGGACTAAATTCTTCACTTTATGACCGACTTCCTCTACTGCCTATCTTTCTGACCACAGTATTGGCAAGACACTCCTACGCCATGTTGGTAAAGATATTTCTTTTCATGCTCTTAAGAGCGGTACGCGCATCATCACCATACAGAATGCTACCCAGGCTCATGAGCTTTCTCGTCTTTCCCATATCGATACTGTTCCTGTCACTATTGAAAAACATCATTCCCTCAATTCTTGTAGTGGTACCATCATTCTGCCCCATACCATAGTTCAACAAAATTTCCAGACATGTGGCACTGACATTCTTGAACAGCTGGAACTCCAAGATCTCCCAATCCTCAAGGTAGACACTTACGTTCTTCCTGCCCATGGGCGGAGACGATACCCTAGCAATGTGGCTCGTTTAACTTTTGACAGCCGTGAACTCCCATCCTCAGTTTATGTAGCAGGACATCGGTTACAAGTTCGAAAGGTGATCCCTACACCGCAACAGTGTAGAAATTGCTGGCGATTTGGCCATCCAGCGAAATATTGCAGATCTATCTACTAATCCCGGAAAAAAAATCCCCCCCCCAGTACCAACAATACCACCAGTCCAATAACATTCTTTGCAAATATACAGGGTATAAAGCCAGCAGCAAACAACAAAATACCTTTCATCCGTGGACTGCTTGCAGAGGCAAAGGCAATGTTCGCGGCTTTCACTGAGACCCACATAAAGGATCACTTGGACAACGAAATATGGATCCCAGGTTACAACCTATACAGATGTGACAGAGTGAACAGGCAAAAGGGGGGGGTTGGCCTGTACATTGCAGAGTCACTTGTTTGCACAGAACTGCTAAATGCCTCAAATGATGTAGTGGAAGTTTTAGCAGTAAAGGTCGAGAACCAAAACCTAGTCATTGTGGTAGTCTACAAGCCTCCGGATGCAACATCCCAGCAATTCCAGGAACAGCTGTTAAAAATTGACCACTGTCTGGAAAACCTTCCAGCTCCTGCACTCAACATCTTGCTCCTGGGGGATTTCAACTTAAGGCACCTAAAATGGAGGAATATAGCAAATAATATTGTTACAGTAATAACACCAGGAGGCAGCTCTGATGAAAACTCACACTCACGCGAGCTTTTAAATCTCTGCACAAAATTCAATTTAAACCAGCAAATAATAGAGCCTACTAGACTGGAGAATACACTAGACCTCATCTTCACTAACAATGATGATCTGATAAGAAATGTCACCATATCAAAAACAATATACTCAGATCACAACATAATTGAGGTTCAGTCATGTATGCGCGGAGCCCCAGACCGACATAATGAGATTAGTCACGAGGGAGCATTCACCAAATTCAACTTCAATAACAAAAACTTAAAGTGGGACCAAGTAAACCAAGTCCTAACCGATATAAATCATTATGAAGCTGTGTGTAGTCTGTGGTCAGTCAAACAAACGGGCTTCCACATGCATAAATTGTCATTTTTGTGGAAATTGGTGTCACGCCCCTTGTGCAGATATCCAAGAACTAGCTACAAGCAGTATTAAAACAGGGAAGTGTTTTTGGGTATGCCCAAATGAGATAAATCTGTGGATTAAAATCACAAGGGTATTAAAAGAGGTCAACATCAAAGCTGCTTTCATAGAAAACCTGGAAGCTTTCTACAACAGATGGGAACATAAAAAGTCTGGGCTGAATGGTACTGCCCTTGATACTGGCCATGTAGTCAGAAACTGTAAGGCTGGAGATGATGTCCTGGTAGTCAGTAAATGGGGGGCTGATAGTGCTGTCCTGGGAGACAGTAATGGTGAAGCTGGAGGTGCTGTCCTGGGAGACAGTAATGGTGAAGCTGGAGATGCTGTCCTGGGAGACAGTAATGGGGAAGCTGGAGATGCTGTCCTGGGAGACAGTAATGGTGAAGCTGGAGATTTTGTCCAGGTAGTCGGGAATTATACGCAGGAAGGAATACATATAAATGACCTCATAGGGGACAGGAGCCATAGTAGGGAAACAAGTGTAGTCAAAGATAAGATAAAACCAATATTGCAAACTAGAAATACCGCAGGAAATAGCAAACAAGAGGACTCCACTAGCAATAGTGAGGATATATTACCAAAAACAACTGGTGGGAGCTCCATTGTTGGTGCTAGGGAGGATAGAAGTAAGACAGGGAAACATGCACCAACAGGGAATACAGTCACAGAAACCCAAGGCAAACGGAAACCAAGCCTGTGCACATACTATGCACTCGGTATCTGCTGGCATGGGAAATCTGGAAAAACAGATGGGACGTGCAACTATGACCACCCTAGGAAATGCCATGCCCATATGACAACAGGAAAATGCAAACTCCCTTCCTGTAAGCTTTTTCACCCTGAACTGTGTACCTCTTCAGTACAGGAAAGACTGTGCTATAACTTAAATTGCCAGGCATACCATCTAAAGGGGACAAAAAGATACAAAACATCCAGGCCATGGGAAAACCTGGGTAGCCACAGCCACTCAAGAGGGAGAGGTTTTTTAGTGCCAGGAAGGAAAAAAAACTGGCAGGAAATGGCAGAAATCGTACACCAAATCCAGTCATTCCTGGAGTGGAACCACAGTCGATGGCCTCCACTCCAAACCAACAGATACAGATACTAATGCCGGAAAAAAATCCCCCCCCAGTACCAACAATACCACCAGTCCGATAACATTCTTCTTTGCAAATATACAGGGTATAAAGCCAGCAACAAACAACAAAATACCTTTCATCTGTGGACTGCTTGCAGAGGCAAAGGCAATGTTCGTGGCTTTCACTGAGACCCACATAAAGGATCACTTGGACAACGAAATATGGATCCCAGGTTACAACCTATACAGATGTGACAGAGTGAACAGGCAAAAGGGGGGGGGGTTGGCCTGTACATTGCAGAGTCACTTGTTTGCACAGAACTGCTAAATGCCTCAAATGATGTAGTGGAAGTTTTAGCAGTAAAGGTCGAGAACCAAAACCTAGTCATTGTGGTAGTCTACAAGCCTCCGGATGCAACATCCCAGCAATTCCAGGAACAGCTGTTAAAAATTGACCACTGTCTGGAAAACCTTCCAGCTCCTGCACCCAACATCTTGCTCCTGGGGGATTTCAACTTAAGGCACCTAAAATGGAGGAATATAGCAAATAATATTGTTGCAGTAATAACACCAGGAGGCAGCTCTGATGAAAACTTACACTCACGCTAGCTTTTAAATCTCTGCACAAAATTCAATTTAAACCAGCAAATAATAGAGCCTACTAGACTGGAGAATACACTAGACCTCATCTTCACTAACAATGATGATCTGATAAGAAATGTCACCATATCAAAAACAATATACTCAGATCACAACATAATTGAGGTTCAGTCATGTATGCGCGGAGCCCCAGACCGACATAATGAGATTAGTCACGAGGGAGCATTCACCAAATTCAACTTCAATAACAAAAACATAAAGTGCGACCAAGTAAACCAAGTCCTAACCGATATAAGCTGGGAAGATATACTAAGCAACACAGACCCCAACTTATGCCTTGTAGTGATACTGGTCCTGTGGGGAGCAGCAGCAGGATAATACTGCACCACCTCTAGGGGCCCTTAACAACAACAACAGTTTGGTGTGCGTCATGGGCACCAACACATGGTGTGTGATTCTCTCCTACTTTATCCATTTATCAGCGATGCAGATTACATGGTGAGTTTAAATATGTGGCCTGTAGTTATAACTTTTCTCTTGACATATGCAAGACATCACCATCCCTGTAGAAGCCATTATTAGATGTACTAGTCATTATATTTTGTTGTTGCAGAAGTACTATGAAGATTCTATGTTCAATAAAGCCTAGAGATAAGGCCTGTGTTTCTATCACAACAATTTATTGAACATAGAATCCTGGGCTACCTGGTGGTGATCCTGCGCTAGACTACATCACAACATGGAGCGTTTACTGAAACCTGAGAGGCTAGACTGTGACCCCAGCTTATGAACGGCTGCTCAGGAATGGAAGCACTGGTTTAAGACTTTCGAAAACTTCTTGGGAGCCCTTCCTAAAGAAGATCTAGATAAACTAAGTCTGCTCATCAATTTTGTGTCACCTAAGATATATGAGGCTATTTCTGAGTGTAATACCTACGAAGATGCTATCAAAACCCTCAAGTCTGAGTATATTAAACCTACAAATGAAATCTTTGCACGATATCGCCTTGCAACTCGCCGCCAGCAGATTGATGAGTCCTTAGAGGAATACTTTCAAGCACTGAAAATTTTAGGTAAGGACTGTCACTTCCAAGCAGTGACAGCTGCTCCGTATTGTGAAGAGTCCATCAGGGATGCTTTTATCAGTGGCCTGCAATCACCAATAATAAGGCAGCGTTTATTGGAGAATAAAACTCTCGACTTAGCCGCTGCCTTTGACCAGGCAAGAGCTCTAGATTCAGCCCAGAAGAATTCTGAAGTATACAGTACCACTCAGCCTTCTCGAGTGGTAAGTGCTGCAATTCCTGACCAAGACTCTTGCAATAAAGTTACTGGGGAACCTGCCTCAGTGACAGCAGCAGCAGGTACGGTGTGTTTCTTTTGTGGTTTTTCAAGACATCCACGTCCAAAGTGTCCTGCTCGTGAAGCAATGTGCCATAAATGCCACAAGAAAGGTCACTTTGCTAAAGTATGTCGTGCTAATGCATCAACAAGAGCTAGTGCCTCCACACATTCCAGTGATCATGCGACTCTAGCAACAGTGACTTCTGCGGCTACTCCAAATTCACTGTCAAAGGCAGTTGTGAAAGTATTCATCAAAGGAACAGAAGTAGATGGTCTTATTGATAGTGGCAGCTCAGAGAGTTTCATCAACCTTGACTTAGTTAAACGGCTCTCCTTGACTCTACATCACTCATCAGGTACCGTTTCCATGGCATCAACATCTCTCTCTATTCAGACCTTAGGGTTTTGTAAGGTAAATCTCAGAGTTAATGGAAAGGATTATCAAGATGTACATTTAGCTATTCTGCCACAACTGTGCTCTGATGTTATCCTTGGTCAGGACTTTCAGAAGCTGCATGGTAGTGTCACCTTAACATATGGAGGTGAACTGCCTCCTCTTGTTGTCTGTGGACTTAGCACTTTAAGGGTAGACCCACCAAAGCTGTTTGCAAATCTTACCGCGGATTGCCATCCTATATCAGCTAAGTCACGCCGCTATTCTTATGAGGATCGGATGTTCATTGAGAAAGAAACTCAGAGGCTGCTGAAGGAGGGTATTATAGAACCGAGTGATTCCCCTTGGCGTGCACAGGTTGTTGTTGTTAAAGATGGTTATAGGAAACGGAGACTGGCTATCGATTACTCTGAGACAATCAACAAATTTACACTTCTTGATGGGTACCCTCTACCTCGAATTGACGATACAGTGAACAAAATTGCTCAGTACTACGTGTTTAGCACAATTGATCTGCAGAGTGCCTATCATCAAGTCCCTATAAGGAATGAAGATAAACCATACACAGTGTTTCAGGCTAGTGATGGCCTGTATCAGTTTACCAGAGTCCCTTTTGGAGTCACCAATGGGGTAGCCTGCTTCCAACGAATTATGGATTCACTCATTCAGGAAGAGCAACTCATGGGAACTTACGCGTATTTAGATAATGTTACCATTTGTGGCAAGACCCAGGAGGAACATGATGCAAACCTTGATAAGTTTTTGGAAGCCGCCAAGAAGAAAAATATCGGTTACAATGAGGAAAAGTGCACTTTTTCAACTAAAAGGCTTAGCATCCTTGGTTATGTAGTGGAAGGAGGTTCAATATTCCCAGACCCTGAACGACTACGACCTCTACGGGAACTTCCAATGCCTCAAGACAAAAAGTCACTCCGAAGAACTCTTGGTCTCTTTGCTTATTACTCACAATGGATCTACAACTATTCAAGTAAAGTCCGCCCATTGAGTGCTACCACATTTCCTGTGACAAAGGAAGCAGAAGCCGCTTTCCATACTCTCAAACAGAACATTGAAAACTCAGTAGTTCAAGCCATTGATGAGTCCCTACCATTCGAAGTGGAAACGGATGCATCTGACATTGCCATTGCTGCAGTCTTATCTCAGGCAGGACGACCAGTAGCCTTCTTTTCGAGAACTTTTCAAGGATCAGAGAAATGTTATGCTGCTGTAGAAAAGGAAGCCCAGGCCATCATAGAAGCAGTTCGCCACTGGAGGCATTATTTAACTGGTAGACATTTCACCATAAGGACTGACCAACGGTCCGTGATGTATATGTTCGACAAGAGGCACAAAAGTAGGATAAAGAATGACAAGATATTACGCTGGAGGATGGAACTATCGTGTTATGACTTTGATATTCTGTACCGACCGGGTCAAGAGAACATCTCACCTGATGCATTCTCTAGGTCCCACTGTGGAGCAGCATGTCATGATTTGCAATCACTCTCAGCTCTCCACAAGGCTTTGTGTCACCCAGGAGTTACACGCCTGTACCATTTTGTCAAATCAAAGAACATGCCCTACTCAGTGGAAGATGTGCGACAAGTGATCAGAGCATGCAGAGTATGTGCAGAGTGCAAGCCAAACTTTCATCAGCCAGAGAAGACTCATCTCATAAAATCCACCCAGCCTTTCGAAAGATTGAATATAGATTTCAAAGGACCTCTACCAAGCACAAATCAGAATAGGTATTTCCTTAACATAGTAGATGAATATTCAAGGTTTCCCTTTGTATTCCCCTGTGCAAATATGGCTGCTTCAACTGTTATTAGTTGTCTTTCACAGTTGTTCTCTATTTTTGGTATGCCAGCTTATATCCATTCAGACAGGGGATCCTCGTTCATGAGTAACGAACTTCAGGAGTTTTTGGCTAGCAAAGGTATTGCCTGCAGCAAAACAACAAGCTACAACCCTCAAGGCAATGGTCAAGTGGAGCGGTTCAATGGTACTATATGGAAGGCAGTTACAATGACATTAAAGTCGCGCAATCTACCTGTTCAACACTGGCAAACTGTCCTACCTGATGCTCTTCACTCTATTAGATCACTGCTGTGCACAGCTACTAATGCAACCCCTCATGAAAGACTCCTCAACTATTCACGTCGTTCCTCTACGGGAGCCTCCGTGCCCACTTGGTTATGTCATCCTGGACCCGTTCTCCTGAAGAGTCACCGTAGGATGAACAAGACGGATCCTTTAGTGGAAGAGGTAGAGCTCCTGCAAGCTAATCCACATTACGCCCACATTCGCTACCAAAATGGTGAAGAGACTACAGTATCTACAAGACATTTAGCCCCAGTTGAAATCCCTATTAGTGTGGAATCTCAAGATACACCAATAGATGTGAAAGATGCTTCGTTTTCTCCTGGAAAGCCCCTTGAGACTACCCCTATGGAAATAGAGGATTCTGCTCCAGCAGTTAATCAAACCCCGCTGGAAAATATCGAACCTGGTGAAGAGGCTCAAGGGCTACGAAGGTCGGGACGTGTACGTCGCCCACCTAACAGTTTGGGAGATTACTGTCTCTGATATTTTAGAAGGGGGAGATTGTAGTGATACTGGTCCTGTGGGGAGCAGCAGCAGGATAATACTGCACCACCTCTAGGGGCCCTTAACAACAACAACAGTTTGGTGTGCGTCATGGGCACCAACACATGGTGTGTGATTCTCTCCTACTTTATCCATTTATCAGCGATGCAGATTACATGGTGAGTTTAAATATGTGGCCTGTAGTTATAACTTTTCTCTTGACATATGCAAGACATCACCATCCCTGTAGAAGCCATTATTAGATGTACTAGTCATTATATTTTGTTGTTGCAGAAGTACTATGAAGATTCTATGTTCAATAAAGCCTAGAGATAAGGCCTGTGTTTCTATCACAACATGCCTAGAACAGATTAACTCAGTGGCACTCGATGTATGCACAAGGCTTATTCCTCTAAGAAAAAGGAGGAGTAGATGTAAAACAGAAAGAGACAGGCGCTCCCTTTACAGGCGACGGAAAAGAATAACAGAGCGGCTAAAAGAGGTCAATATATCTGAAATGCGTAGGGAGACACTGGTCAGAGAAATAGCAAGCATCGAACTTAAGCTAAAAGAATCCTTTAGGAGTCAGGAATCGCGGGAAGAACTAAAAGCCATAAATGAAATCGAAAGAAACCCAAAGTATTTCTTCTCCTATGCCAAATCAAAATCGAGAACAACGTCCAGTATTGGGCCCCTACTTAAACAAGATGGGTCCTACACAGATGACAGCAAGGAAATGAGTGAGCTACTCAAGTCCCAATATGACTCAGCTTTTAGCAAGCCACTAACCAGACTGAGAGTTGAAGATCAAAATGAATTTTTTATGAGAGAGCCACAAAATTTGATTAACACAAGCCTATCCGATGTTATCCTGACGCCAAATGACTTCGAACAGGCGATAAATGACATGCCCATGCACTCTGCCCCAGGGCCAGACTCATGGAACTCTGTGTTCATCAAGAACTGCAAGAAGCCCCTATAGGTTACTGGCCGTCTTCTTATCACCAGTGTCGAGGTTGGGAGACTACTCTCTCCTGTCTTCGCATTGGCCATACTCATCTTACTCATGGATATCTCATGGAGAGGCGCCCTGCTCCTCTCTGTGAGAATTGCCAAGCTCCATTATCAGTCAGCCACATTCTGTTGGACTGCCCACTTTATCAACGAGCACGCAGAATTTACCTCTGTCGTCGTCTTCGCTCCGCTGCTCTCTCTTTACCTTCCCTTCTCGCTGATGGACCCACCTTTCATCCGGACTCTCTCATTGACTTTTTGACAACTGACTTACTTCACAAATTCTGATACCTTCAGCCCTTTCTACTTCAATCTCTTGCTACCCTCTACCCCCGTACTATCCCCTGCCCCGCTGTTTTCTGTAACCTACTGATCATCCCTCCTCCCTTCTGCCATCCAGTACCCTCGCTTCCTTCCCTACCCTGCAGCGCTGTATAGCCCTTGTGGCTTAGCGCTTCTTTTTTATAATAATAATAATAATAATGTAACTTCCTGACAAATAGAACACAAAGAGTAATAGTAGTAAACAGAGTGAAGTCCGAGGCAGCTACAGTGAAAAGCTCTGTTCCACAAGGCACAGTACTCGCTCCCATCTTATTCCTCATCCTCATATATGACATAGAGATGTAAACCATAGCCCCATGTCTTCCTTTGCGGTTGACACCCGGATTACCATGACAGTGTCCTCCATCGAAGACACCGGAAGACTCCAAGCGGACGTCAACCAGATCTTCAAATGGGCCACTCAAAATACGTTATATGAAGTTTAATGAAGAGAAATTTCAACTACTCAGATATGGAAAACTTGAGGAAATTGAAACTTTATCAGGGTATACAACAATTTCTAACTGTACAATAGAGCGAAAAAGTAATGTAAAGGACCTGGGAGTGATAATGTCAGAGGATCTCGCCTTCAAAGACCACAACAATGTATCTACCGCATCTGCTAAAGAAAAATTATAGTGTCGTGTGGAGTTTGGTAAGGAGATAAGAGGGTTGAAGGTAGACACACTTCTTGGATGGTAACGATATATATATTGTCAGACTGTGGTAATGGGAGATGGAGGGAGCCCAGCCTGCCGTGTCCTGCCTTCTTCTATGCCTTTGCATCGACTGAGAGGGAGGCAGCTTGTCTCACTGACTCATGCTGTATCCCGTGATGTCATACAGTCACTCGGCCTAGGGATCTTCTATATAAAGCACATGGATGGTACTATGATACCCTATACAACACATATAAGGGGATCAGCAACTATGCTGACAGCTCGGTCATGTTACGTATTGTTACGTTGGTTTGTCCCTTATTACTTTGATAGTAAGGTTCTCACTACATGTTCTAGTGTGGGGTAGCTTTTTACTTAATGGCCTTATCTGTCTAGGGGTAATACATCATGGCTGATCATCTTGAGTATCTGATATCCTCTCACCAGCCCTCTTCACAGGTTATGTAAACTACTACTATAAAAATATAACTGTATTCTCAATAGATATGTACAGAATATACAATTACAGCCTCACACTTTAAAAACTAAGATCTACACACTCCATAGCTGTTCTTCCACATGATGTATCTTATTAACTTTTGTCCTTCTCTCTTCTTGACATAACTCTGGGCTAACCAGTGTTTTGACACACTTTAGTCACCCTGGGTATGGTGACCACAACTTAAATTATAAAAACTCACCCCTGGAGCACACATACTGCCCCAAAAGATAGAAGAAGGACCCAGAGATCCTGCCAGGTTGAAGGTCAGCCACAGAGAGAGGGAGAGAGAGAGAAGGCTAGCTAAGCTCCTCCCACCAAAACAAAAGACTGTTGCCAAGCACAATTCTCCAGTTACCACAATTCTACCACACCTTACCTGGAGTACTTTTACAAAAAGAAATACAACTTTATAAACTACTTATTTAAATTGTGTGTTTGCGTCTATAGTATAACCTATTATATTGAGAAAAATAGGCTTGACCCAGCTGCCTCTCAGTCATAAGGTTGATCAGCCCTTATGACATTTAGAACTGAGTCCCCATCAATTCAATATAATTAGGTATTCCAGAGTAACTGTTACTTATAAATACATGTTGGGTCCTATAGCCCCATAACACCCCCACCTCCAGACGAAGTCTCACAAAAGCTAGCCGTGTCCCTCAGGATACGGCTAGTAAAAAGTATATTGCTTAAGTCTGAAGGTGGTAAACAAGACTACTAGAAATGCTACATATTTCCCAGCACCATAACTACTCTTCACTTTACTGTTATTTACAACAGATTGCAGAATTTTTTATAGAAAAGCATTTTAACCATACCCATATACTCAAGGGTGTAACTATTTACAATTTTAGTGACTTTTAAACAATACACATTACAATGCAAAAATTGCACACAATGCCCACTGTGAAAGCCCGCACCAACAGGCCTGTGCCTCTGCTACGGTAATCCAGCAAGCAACTGGTACTCCAGGGTGGCATCTTCCTGATCAGGAGACGAGAGTAGAGCCAAACCCAGAGCAGTCAGGTGTACACCAGGCATGAAACTTCACAAACATGTCAAGGTGTCTCTCACTTGGTGGCCGAACCAAACAGTGAGACTTCCAGTCAACACTCACGATCCTTAACATGGTCAGGCACTCAAGCCCATCTTCAGAGGTCCCACTCCACGCAGATCCTCCAAACTTATGAAGAGGAGGCTGACGTAGAACATGGAGGGGTCCAAAGGACCACAAAGGCAAATCGTCGGGCCGTTTTGTATATAGAGCACACCAAGACACAACATCACATACCTTTCTGAACGTCTCATGTTACCGAAGGTTGTCAACCACTGCCTCAACTCACATTTACGTACACACTGACCCTCGTCACACTTTTGGCTCCGACTCGACTCCTTCACAGTCAGATGGCTGGTAGAGAGTACTCAGGCTCGCCGAGAGTTCACCACTGCAAAAACAACAAGGTCAGCACATGACAAACACTATGTACAAAGTACGCACCATGCATCTACATGAAACATCTAGAGAGAGCATCAGCAACCACATTCTCTGAGCCTTTTATATATTTGACTTCCAAATTAAAAGGCTGTAGGAACAAAGCCCATTTTAAGAGTCTGATTTTAGTCACTATACACAGGAACAGGATGAAGAGATCCTGAGACATGTACAAATGCTGAATAGCCAGCCCCAAAATGAAAATTTTCTTTCCTGTGGTAAAATGTTGACATTTAAACTTAGAAGGTTGTTCATAGATAGCAACAGTTCTGCAACCTCTCGCAGTGCAACAACAAACACCAAAGACATCTCTTTGCACCCAGGTTGGATACATTAAGTTTACACAAATACCATCACGTTCCATCTCACACACAAATTTTAAGCACACAATGAACACAATTTGCATTACACACATTAAAATGGTACTGGAACACAGGCCATGGGAATCACATCTTCCTGCCCCATGTTTTAGTTTATTTAAAATGTTTGCATCTCTTAGTGCATAAGTATCAGTATCAGTCTTTCTAATCCTGTAAACCTTAGTTGTTAAACGTACTTTGTGGTAGTCAGTGTTTATGCCCAGGGTGCCATCTAATTTGGCAACCATGAAGCATGGGAATGCCCACTGACTCTCACTAAGCACTGCAAACTGGTGTTGGAAGAATTTCACTTCTTCCTCCATCTCCAATTTTTCATACAGATTTTTCCCACAAAAATTGTTGAATTGGCTCAGCTTCCTTAACAATTTCTTCATGGAGTTTCAACTTTTCCCCATTACTGACATCCCAAACTTTTGTAAAGTTCCAAGGTGGCTGAGCCAACTCTCCAACATTTTTCTCATTAAAACCAAGCATGCATTTCCCAAAATCTTTTACACACATGTTATTTCTTAAATACACTTTTGGTATTTCATACAGATTATTGTTTTGCAGCCCTTTACATTCCATTAAAACATTGGTCTCTCTGAATTTTTGACAGAACTTCAAACCCTTTAACTGGTTACTGTGTACACTATACTCATTCTTTTCTTGCTTCGGGGTGTGGGTTTTATATCTAACCCATGGGAACTACCCCCACAACATGTTCAGGTCACAGCAACTTGCCATACAGATTTTCACATGAATTGGCTCCAGTATCAGCACTTCCTCTCCAGCCTCCAGAGTATCATGGTCCACATTATGGTCCCACATCATCCTGGTCTGGTTGATGGGCACGTTCACTGGTACCATCCACCTCATACGAGCCAAACAGTGTCTGAAACTGAGAAAAAGCTCCGAGGGGAGCATCACCATCCCCCTCAAGCCAATAGCTCAGAGATTCCAGAGTGCTTCCCCACTCAGCAAATACAAAGAAAGGGATCCTCTCATCCCAGTTGTTAGTATTGTCTATACCATAGGCTTGCATCATTGTCTTGAGGGTTTGATGTAATTTCTCTATTTCCCCTTGAGATGGAGAGTGATACACAGTTGAACACTGAGGCTCTACTTTTAGTCCCTTCAAAACATTTCTAAAATACTTCGAGGTAAAGTTAGGCCCTTGGTCTTTTTGCACTGCTTGAGGAAAACCAACATGAAAAAAGAACTTCATCAAAACCCTTAAGACTACATGAGCAGTTATCTTATGCAGAGGGACTGCTTCCAGGTACCTGGTAGTGGAGCAAATATTTGTGAGTAAATAATCATTTCCCAGTTTGGTCCTTGGGAATGGACCAAGTACATCTACTACCAGCTTGCTGAAGGGTTCACCTGGCACTGAAATAGACTGAAGGGGAACAGGTTTAATACTTCGACTAGGTTTCCCTATAATTTGAAAGACATGATAGGTCTCAATATGCTCTCTGACAGTCTCCCACAGCTGAGACCAGAAGAAATGCATGGAAACCTTGGACATCACCACCTGGGGACAAAACCCTTGTTCTCCTTCCATCGATACTGCAAACAGAGGTGAATTCTTTATAAGAGTTTCCTCCCTGAAATGAAAACACTTATTTAACTGTAAAATCTCTTCCTCAGCAACAGTGACATTTTCCTGCACAGAAATTAATTGCCCCCTAGCAGGTGCAGCCTCTCTCACACTATTTAACTGATCCATTCTCCAATCATGCTCAGCTCTGGCTGGAACATCCTTTTCTTCAGTTGACTGCAGTTCAACATCAGAAAGCAGAGTTACCAAACTTAAGCCCTCACCATCCTCATGAGAAATATCATGAAGACTGTTGGTAGCATGATCATGAGCCATGCTTCTCATGGTGGAACCATCAGGGAGAAGGTCTGGCAGGGTTTTCCTAGCCATTTCCTCCCAACATTTCGGACTTGGTTTCCCCCAAACTAGTTGTTCCTCACTGTCTAACAGGCCCATAACATTATTCCCTAATAAGAGGTCGACCCCTTCGAAGGGAATTTCATCTGAGATACCTACAGGGAGATAGCCAACTTGGTATGTAGATTCTACCCATAATTTGTGTACTGGTGTCCTTATGGTTGAACCCGTAATACCCTTCAACATTATATCTACCCCAGTATAGGTATCCTTAGACACTGGTAGCACTCCAGCACGTAGCAAAGAGTAGGTGCTACATCCATCTCTCAAGGACAATATGTTCTCAACTCAGCCTACATCCTTTTGCAAACCAACTGTGGACCTACTAGAAAATATACACATCCTGGGGTCTAGATCCAAAGGTTCCTCCTCACCTTGCCTTGAAGACCTAATGCAGGCAACTGGATGTATCTCTGCAGTTAGAGTCCTCTGGGGTGGTTCCTCCCTTTCCTGATCTCGCCGCCTTGACCAGCAAAACTTTTGTGTGTCCAGTTTTGTTACAGTAGTAACAGGCATAACTCTTAAAGGTATTTTTACCATTTGGTGTAGGACTGGTACTGTTTACTCGAGGACCTGAAACATTATCTGATTGTCTAGGTAAACTTTGAACTCCAGCTGACTTACCTTTTCCTTCTATTTTAGAGGGCACCTCAGCCTTCATTTGTCCCTGAAAATTCTTGTCCCACTTACCTTTATGACCATAGGACTTGGAATAAGGTTTAGAATGAGTGGGGAAATTTTCAGAAGCAGCATGACTGTTTTTACTTACCAATTCCCTGCGAGCCAAGAATCGGTCACCTAGATCCAGTGCTTCTGAAAGATTATCTGGGTTTTTGTCCTCCAAATATTCTCTGAGGCCAACAGGGATTGTATTGTACAATTCCTCATGAACCATCAGATCTACTAATTTGTTATAGTCTTTATTAACTCCTTTAGAACAAACCCATTTCTTAAAAAGGAACAGTTTCTCATTCCCAAACTCAGTTAAGGTCTGCCCATCCTGAAATTTTTGATTCCTGAACTTTTGTCTATATTTCTCAGGTATCATTTGGTATGCAAGCAATACTTCCTCTTTAATCTTATCATAATCAGAAAAATTTTGCCCCTCCAGAGTCTCTATTCTCTGGAATCCTTTACCCACAAGTTGTGTGCGAACTAGGGTAGCCCACTTCTGTTTGGGCCATCCTTGCTCCAGAACAGTCTTCTCAAAAAAAGAAAAATATCTATCTGGGTCACTCTCTGTAAACTTAGGGACAAAATTTGCAGCTTTAGTTATGTTAAAGTACTGCTCAGGCTCTTGTTCTGAACCTCCTAACCTTTGACGCTGTTCCTCCTTAGCTTTCATTAAGTTC
This sequence comes from Cherax quadricarinatus, assembly GCF_038502225.1. Taxonomy (NCBI): domain Eukaryota; kingdom Metazoa; phylum Arthropoda; class Malacostraca; order Decapoda; family Parastacidae; genus Cherax; species Cherax quadricarinatus. The sequence continues at coordinate 2,297,596 of NC_091348.1, forward strand.
ATCTGAGCCTCTAGTACTGCTAATTTAAGTCTCATTCCCTCCATTTACATATCACCTGGAGTAGGTGATCCCTCATGTTCACTGTTAACAGGCATGTTTACTGATGAATTATTACCTTCTTCCCTGAAGCCTAAAAAGTTTGAAGACTCATCTTCTGACATAGTTTTTATCTTTAAACACTTGCTTCCCTCTTACAGTATCAGTGGACAAAGTTTTCCCATAGGCACATAAAATAACACAAATTGAATGTAAACTATGCACATAGCACTTACCATAGCCACAACAAAAATGTGTTACTTAACCTTTCTCCCACCTTAGGAGAAAAACAACCTGTAAACTAATATATGAAAACAACACTTCCACTGACACCACCTTGGTAAATCTTCTTCTACCAGAAACATGCAACTGTTATTACCCCATACCAGCACATATAGTTCAAAGAATGTTTTGAGTTATTTTAGTCAAATAACTCTCCCAGTCAAGCTCCCATGTTACGTTGGTTTGTCCCTTATTATTTTGATAGTAAGGTTCTCACTACATGTTCTAGTGTGGGGTAGCTTTTTACTTAATGGCCTTATCTGTCTAGGGGTAATACTTACATCATGGCTGATCATCTTGAGTGTCTGATATCCTCTCACCAGCCCTCTTCACAGGTTATGTAAACTACTACTATAAAAATATAACTGTATTCTCAATAGATAGGTACAGAATATACAATTACAGCCTCACACTTTAAAAACTAAGATCTACACACTCCATAGCTGTTCTCCCACATGGTGTATCTTATTAACTTTTGTCCTTCTCTCTTCTTGACATAACTCTGGGCTAACCAGTGTTTTGACACACTTTAGTAACCCTGGGTATGGTGGCCACAACTTAAATTATAAAATCTCACCCCTGGAGCACACATACTGCCCCAAAAGATAGAAGAAGGACCCAGAGATACTGCCAGGTTGAAGGTCAGCCACAGAGAGAGAGTCAGAGAGAGGGAGAGAGAGAGAAGCCTAGCTAAGCTCCTCCCACCAAAACAAAAGACTGTTGCCAACCACAATTCTCCAGTTACCACAATTCTACCACACCTTAATTTTACTTTTACAAAAAGAAATACAACTTTATAAACTACTTATTTAAATTGTGTGTTTATGTGTCTATAGTATAACCTATTATATTGAGAAAAATAGGCTTGACCCAGCTGCCTCTCATTCATAAGGTTGATCAGCCCTTATGACATTTAGAACTGAGTCCCCATCAATTCAATATAATTAGGTATTCCAGAGTAACTGTTACTTATAAATACATGTTGGGACCTATAGCCCCATAACACGTATGTCGTCTCGACATACACTACTATGCTATAGGCTGAACAGGCAGGTGGTTCTGGGCTGATTCTATACAATAACAAATTCATATATAACTTAGAACTAATGGATGGTATCATAATGGATGTTAACAAAATGAGTTTTGTGCAATTGGTCCCCTCAAGGAAGGTTCCATGATGCTGGTGAGGGGCTCTTGATCTAGGGAACTGGATCTGTGCTCCAGTTCCCTGAGTTAAACCTGAATACCTTCCATCCCTCCCCAAGCACTGTATAATCCTATGGGTTTAGTGCTTCCCCCTTGATTCTAATAATAATACGCAATGGGTGTTAACGTAATCACTTTTAACGTAATGAGTTTCATTGTAATGCATTACGACTTATAAGAACAAATCATTGTACAATATGGATGGAATTGATCGATCGATCTGTATTCATGCACTCTACAGATTCTGAGGAAATAAATAAATAAATATATATATATATATATATATATATATATATATATATATATATATATATATATATATATATATATATATATATACAAGGTGAAATTAACAGCAAAGGCATCTGGTGCGCACTCAGATCATTACTGTCAAATTCTCAGAATATGGAGGGAACGTGAACACGAAAAAAAAATTCCTGAAAAACTGATCAGTTAATAACAAAACACACAGTTGACAATTTCCTTCATCTCTGACATCTAATTATACAGGCTATGTACATTTAAACCCAATTCTAACCCAATTCTGCGAGGGTGAGGTTTACATATGCAGAATGGTTATCATCTCTGGGAGGATCGAATTCCTCTGCACTGGCTAACACATTCCTTGACTGAGGGAGATCTGATGAGTATCTACAAAAGATACAGCTACATGGACGATCTGAACGAGTATCTACAAAAGATACAGCTACATTCACTAGTGACTGTGGAATTACTAACTTCTGCTAGGAGTACTCAACTCGACTCTTCGATACAGTAATTCTTGGCTCATTACAAAGTCACTAATGGGTGCTGGTTTTACCTGGAGTTTACCTGGAGAGAGTTTCGGGGGTCAACGCCCCCGCGGCCCGGTCTGTGACCAGGCCTCCTGGTGGATCAGCGCCTGATCAACCAGGCTGTTGCTGCTGGCTGCACGCAAACCAACGTACGAGCCACAGCCCGGCTGATCAGGAACTGACTTTAGGTGCTTGTCCAGTGCCAGCTTGAAGACTGCCAGGGGTCTGTTGGTAATCCCCCTTATGTGTGCTGAGAGGCAGTTGAACAGTCTCGGGCCCCTGACACTTATTGTATGGTCTCTTAACGTGCTAGTGACACCCCTGCTTTTCATTGGGGGGATGGTGCATCGTCTGCCAAGTCTTTTGCTTTTGTAGTGAGTGATTTTCGTGTGCAAGTTCGGTACTAGTCCCTCTAGGATTTTCCAGGTGTATATAATCATGTATCTCTCCCTCCTGCGTTCCAGGGAATACAGGTTTAGAAACCTCAAGCGCTCCCAGTAATTGAGGTGTTTTATCTCCGTTATGCGCGCCGTGAAAGTTCTCTGTACATTTTCTAGGTTGGCAATTTCACCTGCCTTGAAAGGTGCTGTTAGAGTGGAGCAATATTCCAGCCTAGATAGAACAAGTGACCTGAAGAGTGTCATCATGGGCTTTGCCTCCCTAGTTTTGAAGGTTCTCATTATCCATCCTGTCATTTTTCTAGCAGATGCGATTGATACAATGTTATGGTCCTTGAAGGTGAGATCCTCCGACATAATCACTCCCAGGTCTTTGACGTTGGTGTTTCGCTCTATTTTGTGGCCAGAATTTGTTTTGTACTCTGATGAAGATTTAATTTCCTCATGTTTACCATATCTGAGGAATTGAAATTTCTCATCGTTGAACTTCATATTGTTTTCTGCAGCCCACTGAAAGATTTGGTTGATGTCCGCCTGGAGCCTTGCAGTGTCTGCAATGGAAGACACTGTCATGCAGATTCGGGTGTCATCTGCAAAGGAAGACACGGTGCTGTGGCTGACATCCTTGTCTATGTCGGATATGAGGATGAGGAACAAGATGGGAGCTAGTACTGTGCCTTGTGGAACAGAGCTTTTCACCGTAGCTGCCTCGGACTTTACTCTGTTGACGACTACTCTCTGTGTTCTGTTAGTGAGGAAATTATAGATCCATCGACCGACTTTTCCTGTTATTCCTTTAGCGCGCATTTTGTGCGCTATTACGCCATGGTCACACTTGTCGAAGGCTTTTGCAAAGTCTGTATATATTACATCTGCATTCTTTTTGTCTTCTAGTGCATTTAGGACCTTGTCGTAGTGATCCAGTAGTTGAGACAGACAGGAGCGACCTGTTCTAAACCCATGTTGCCCTGGGTTGTGTAACTGATGGGTTTCTAGATGGGTGGTGATCTTGCTTCTTAGGACCCTTTCAAAGATTTTTATGATATGGGATGTTAGTGCTATTGGTCTGTAGTTCTTTGCTGTTGCTTTACTGCCCCCTTTGTGGAGTGGGGCTATGTCTGTTGTTTTTAGTAACTGAGGGACGACCCCCGTGTCCATGCTCCCTCTCCATAGGATGGAAAAGGCTCGTGATAGGGGCTTCTTGCAGTTCTTGATGAACACAGAGTTCCATGAGTCTGGCCCTGGGGCAGAGTGCATGGGCATGTCATTTATCGCCTGTTCGAAGTCATTTGGCGTCAGGATAACATCGGATAGGCTTGTGTTAATCAAATTTTGTGGCTCTCTCATAAAAAATTCATTTTGATCTTCGACTCTCAGTCTGGTTAGCGGCTTGCTAAAAACTGAGTCATATTGGGACTTGAGTAGCTCACTCATTTCCTTGCTGTCATCTGTGTAGGACCCATCTTGTTTAAGTAGGGGCCCAATACTGGACGTTGTTCTCGATTTTGATTTGGCATAGGAGAAGAAATACTTTGGGTTTCTTTCGATTTCATTTATGGCTTTTAGTTCTTCCCGCGATTCCTGACTCCTAAAGGATTCTTTTAGCTTAAGTTCGATGCTTGCTATTTCTCTGACCAGTGTCTCCCTGCGCATTTCAGATATATTTACCTCTTTTAGCCGCTCTGTTATTCTTTTCCGTCGCCTGTAAAGGGAGCGCCTGTCTCTTTCTATTTTACATCTACTCCTCCTTTTTCTTAGAGGAATAAGCCTTGTGCATACATCGAGTGCCATCGAGTTAATCTTTTCTAGGCATAAGTTTGGGTCTGTGTTGCTTAGTATATGTTCCCAGCTTATATCGGTTAGGACTTGGTTTACTTGGTCCCACTTTATGTTTTTGTTATTGAAGTTGAATTTGGTGAATGCTCCCTCGTGACTAGTCTCATTTTGTCGGTCTGGGGCTCCACGCATACATGTCTGAACCTCAATTATGTTGTGATCTGAGTATATTGTTTTTGATATGGTGACATTTCTTATCAGATCATCATTGTTAGTGAAGATGAGGTCTAGTGTATTCTCCAGTCTAGTAGGCTCTATTATTTGCTGGTTTAAATTGAATTTTGTGCAGAGATTTAAAAGCTCGTGTGAGTGTGAGTTTTCATCAGAGCTGCCTCCTGGTGTTATTACTGCAACAATATTATTTGCTATATTCCTCCATTTTAGGTGCCTTAAGTTGAAATCCCCCAGGAGCAAGATGTTGGGTGCAGGAGCTGGAAGATTTTCCAGACAGTGGTCAATTTTTAACAGCTGTTCCTGGAATTGCTGGGATGTTGCATCCGGAGGCTTGTAGACTACCACAATGACTAGGTTTTGGTTCTCGACCTTTACTGCTAAAACTTCCACTACGTCATTTGAGGCATTAAGCAGTACTGTGCAAACAAGTGACTCTGCAATGTACAGGCCAACTTCCCCCTTTTGCCTTCCTGGAGCAGGAATCGAATCACCAGAACACAAAGGATCGGCTCTTTCTTACTGGAGGAATGAACAAACTCGGTGGAGTGGATGACTCTCCCCGGTATATAAGGGGATCAGCAACTATGCTGACAATAGGATGGATAATGAGAACCTTCAAAACTAGGGCCCCTCAAGGAAGGTTCCTTGATGCTGGTGAGGGGCTCTTGATCTAGGGAACTGGATCTGTGCTCCAGTTCCCTGAGTTAAACCTGAATACCTTCCATCCCTCCCCCATGCACTGTATAATCCTATGGGTTTAGTGCTTCCCCCTTGATTATAATAATAATAATCAAAACTAGGGATGCCAAGCCTGTGATGATTCTCTTTAAATTGCTTGTTCTCTCTAGGTTGGAATACTGCTCTACACTAATTGACCCCCTTCAAGGCAGGCGAAATTGCTGACCTTGAGAGTATACAAACAACTTTCATGGCACACACAAGTACGATAAAGCACCTAAATTATTGGGAACGGTTGAAGTCTCTTGATTTGCATTCCCTGAAATGCATGCGAGAAAGATACTTAATAATATACACTTGGAAAATCCTAGAGGGATTAGTACCAAACATGGACTCGAAAATCACTCTCTGTGAAAGTAAAAGACTCGGCAGGAGATGTAACATTCCCCCAATGAAAAGCAGGGGCGCCACTAGCATAATAAGAGACAACACAGTAAGTGTCCGGGGCCCAAGACTGTTCAACTGTTCAGCATACAAGACTGTTCAAGACTGTTCAGCATACACCAGGGGGATTACCAATAGACCCCTGGCTGTCTTCAAGAAGGAGCTAGACAGGCACCTAAAGTCAGTAACTGACCAGCCGGGCTGTGGTTCGTACGTCAGTCTGTGTGTGGCCAGCAGTAACAGTCCAGTTGATCCATCATGAGACCTGGTCTCAGACCGGGCCGCGGTGGTGTTGACTCCCGAAACTCTCTCCAGGTATAGAATGCTAAAGGCACGTGACAAGGGTTTCTTTAAATTCTTGATGAACATGGAGTTCACGAGTCTGGGCCAGGGGCAGAGTGCACGGGCATGTCATTTATTGCCTTTTCGAGGTCATGTGGTGTTAGGATAATATCAGAGATGTTCATGTCGACCAAACTCTGCTTCTCGATCATAAAAAAATTATTTATGTCGTCGACTCTTATACTGGCACATTTCCTTGTTGTTATCTGTGTACGTTAATCTTAAGTTTACCAGAAATGCTCTGTATATTAAGGAACTTTCTGCATGCACACCTAAATCTGATTCACTTCTGTACAGCCATTGCATCATACTGAAATAAAGCATCGTATCGTCTTCCAGTCGCGTTGATTGAGACACAGTGGACTGGGGTTATGGAACACAGGGATATCCTTCACAGATCAGTCACCTACCGAAATACGTTTAGATTCTGTTTAAGTCTTCCCCTAGGCCTTTTGTGTATCCATATGCTCTTACGCTACCGTCCACAGGATGGATATGGGGTGCACAATAAGCTAGCCATTTCGGTGGCAAAATCAAAAAAATATAGGAGTAAATAGACATTTCTAGGTGCCTATTTACTGCTCGAGTCACAAGGTTTGATTTAAACTTCTTAAGGTTTGATTTGAACTTCATAAACAACACAAAGATGAGGTTACTGGACGAAAAGACTGGTAAGTGTAACGGAGCAAAGATTGTGTTGCACCTTGACTGCTAAGTTGTGAGTGGTATGTGGCGGGGGTGGGTGTAGAAGGTCTTGTGGGCGGGGGTGGGCAGGAGTTTTGGGACCCAGCATGGAGGAAGAGGTGGGTTGGGGTGTGGGCGGGGGTTGTAGAACTCTGCAGGAAGGGGTTGGTTGGGGCCTGCATGGTGGCAGGGGTGGGTGGAAGTGTGGGCTGGTAGGGGCGGCAGGTTGGTTGGTTGCCAGTGACCACCGCCAGTCTCTCCTAGGGTTGCGTGGAGTGTGTTTCTGCGTCGCGCATCTTCTGCGCTTCGTCACTTATACTCTGCCTGTAGGCTAAACACTTTGGAAACTCCAAGTTTGTGATAACAGTGATCAAGATGACCCTACTGAAGAAGTGTTGTTGCTGTTGCTGTGACTTACGTGTTGGTTCCTTGGCCATAGGTGTCATATCCTTCTTGGTAAGTGTCATAATTATGTAATTGGGTTGCATTACACTGATCTTGAGGGGCACACACACACCTCATCCCTAGCTCTCGTCTTGCTAATATTATATACACTATATATATATATATATATATATATATATATATATATATATATATATATATATATATATATATATATATATATATATATATATATATATATATATATATATATATATATATATATATATACACTTTTGTATATCATGTCTATTTATGTACGCACTGATGTATCTGATTCAGTTAAACATACCTCAAGTGACGGATTTTGAGAGACGTCGATTTAAAACTCATTGATATTTATAGGTGTGTTAAAGATTTAAATGGAAAGAATGCCAGATATGCAGAGTGAGGTGATAATTGTAAGGTGTGACAGTTGCTACCTGAATACTCTCACTCGCTAACGACAGTATGAGGAGCTGTGGCGCTCACTGCTGTAAGGTGATACACTATGGTCACACAGATGTCTGTCAGTGTCGGCACTCGGTCGCCTTCAATCAAAAACGATTTGCAAGATCTCTCCCAAGTGTTAGGTTACTGTATCGCTGTGACTCGATGCATTTAAATCTCCATCCACACAGAGACAGGGAGGAAGATTATGGCGTCAGTGTTGCTCTTGTGGCTGACGATCTTTATTAATAAAATTAGATACGCCACATTGTGTAGCTATCCTGTTCTATATAATTATAAGGGTGTTAGAGCAAGAACTGTGGATACTTAACACACCCATCACTCATGGTGGTTTTCCTGTCATACTTCAGTACCTATATGTAGGATGGGTTTCCTGTTACACTTCACGTAGAATGGTTTTCCTGCCTAATCAGAGAGGTTTTTCACACAACATAGTGTGTGTTTACTTGCAGAGGGTTCAAAAGCAGTTTCTCACCGCCATCTCATGGATTACCTGTGAATGCTTGAGATAATTTTTCTTCGCAGCCCGTCATTTGACTAGGCTCTCCTGTTTACCACTTGATTAATTAAGCTGTTAGCAGCATATTGCAGGTCCATGTAGCCCCTACGACCTGGCTGTTAGGATCCTCAGTCCTCAACATATCCATTGTAATTCGATAATATATTTTTTTTCTGTAGCAAGTTGAAGAGTCGTGCATATCTAATACGGCAGTTTAGTTTTTCTTTCACATGGTTTATTCTACACTTTCTCCTGTATCCCTCACTCTAGTGAGCTTCTTAGTGTCAAATTTCACTACCTAACTATGTATATGTTATGAAATACATCTCTTGTCTCTCTTACAAAGAGTACATTCAGGGTACAGTGAAGTGGTCCCAGTAGTTTAAATGATTTACGATTATTATGAGGATACACGCTGAAGAAAATGTGAGAGGAATCTTGTTGCGTTTAGCCAAGCAGAGTCACCCTCTGACCTTAGTCAGGAGGTAAAAGTTGCCTGAGCTGATGTTGCCTGCATTACATCTGGCACTCCTGTACACCCTGAATGCAGCTATGGCAACACACACAGTGTCAACAGTGGCACTCATTATGGACACACACACACACACACACACACACACACACACACACACACACACACACACACACACACACACACACACACACACACACAAACACACACACATAAACACACACACAAACACACACACACAAACACACAAACACACACACAGGCCAGGAGCTTGGACTCGACCCCTGCAACCTCAACTAGGTGAGTACACACACACACACAAACACTCACACACACACACACACACACACACACACACACACACACACACACACACACACAACCACACACACAAGCACATGCACACACACACACACACACACACACACACACACACACACACACACACACACACACACACACACACACACACACACCTACACACCCACACACCTACAACTGGCCTAGTGTCTAATCGACATGTGCCTAGGACAAAATGGTAACTAACTAACACACACACACTTGGCGCAGGGTGATACAGTCGTGTGCACCACACGTAATCAACAGTATATACGGACAACACAGATAATTACTCTCGTCTTGGGCAGTTTGAGAAATAGAAACTCTTGTTATTATAGTTTCGCTTTTGACAGTTTTCTTGTACGTAATCGGAGTTTAAACTGTGCACCTGTTCACATGCTAACGAGGATGCTGTTGACACGTGTGTGTGTGTGTGTGTGTGTGTGTGTGTGTGTGTGTGTGTGTGTGTACTCACCTATTTGTACTCACCTATTTGTGGTTGCAGGGGTCGAGTCCTAGCTCCTGGCCCCGCCTCTTCACCGGTTGCTACTAGGCCCTCTCTCTCCCCGCTCCATGAGCTTTATCAAACCTCGTCTTAAAACTGTGTATGGTTCCTGCCTCCACTACGTCATTTTCTAGGCTATTCCACTGCCTTACAACTCTATGACTGAAGAAATACTTCCTACTATCTCTCTGACTCATTTGTGTCTTCAACTTCCAATTGTGGCCTCTTGTTTCTGTGTCCCCTCCCTGGAACATCCTGTCCTTGTCCACCTTGTCTATTCCATGCAGTATTTTATATGTCGTTATCATGTCTCCCCTGACCCTCCTGTCCTCCAGTGTCGTCAGGCCGATTTCCCTTAATCTTTCTTCATAGGACATTCCCCTTAGCTCTGGAACTAACCTTGTTGCAAACCTTTGTACTTTCTCTAGTTTCTTGACGTGCTTTATCAAGTGCGGGTTCCAAACAGGTGCTGCATACTCCAGTATGGGCCTGACATACACGGTGTACAGTGTCTTGAATGATTCCTTACTAAGGTATCGGAATGCTGTTCTCAGGTTTGCCAGGCGCCCATATGCTGCAGCAGTTATCTGATTGATGTGTGCTTCCGGAGACATGCTCGGTGTTATACTCACCCCAAGGTCTTTCTCCTTGAGTGAGGTTTGCAGTCTTTGGCCACCTAGCCTATACTCTGTCTGTGGTCTTCTGTGCCCTTCCCCTATCTTCATGACTTTGCATTTGGCAGGATTAAATTCGAGAAGCCATTTGCTGGACCAGGTGTCCAGTCTGTCCAGGTCTCTTTGAAGTCCTGCCTGTTCCTCATCAGATTTAATTCTCCTCATTAACTTCACATCATCTGCAAACAGGGACACTTCTGAGTCTAACCCTTCCGTCATGTCGTTCACATATACCAAAAATAGCACTGGTCCTAGGACCGACCCCTGTGGGACCCCGCTCGTCACAGGTGCCCACTGTGATACATCATTACGTACCATGACTCGTTGTTGCCTCCCTGTCAGGTATTCTCTGATCCATTGCAGTGCCCTTCCTGTTATATGCGCCTGATGCTCTAGCTTCTGCACTAATCTCTTGTGAGGAACTGTGTCAAAGGCCTTCTTGCAGTCCAAGAAGATGCAATCAACCCACCCCTCTCTCTCTTGTCTTACTTCTGTTATTTTATCATGTGTGTGTGTGTGTGTGTGTGTGTGTGCGTGTGCGTGCGTGTGCGTGGGTGCGTGCGTGGGTGCGTGCGTGTGTGCGTGCGTGTGTGTGTGCGTGTGTGTGTGCGCGCGTGTGTGTGTGTGTGCGCGTGCGTGTGTGTGTGTGTGTGTGTGTGTGTGTGTGTGTGTGTGTGTGTGTGTGTGTGTGTGTGTGTACTCACATAATTGTACTCGCCTAATTGTGGTTGCAGGGGTCGAGACTCGGCTCCTGGCCCGCCTCTTCACTGATCGCTACTAGGTCCTCTCTCTCTGCTTCCTGAGCTTTGTCATACCTCGTCTTAAAGCTGTGTATGGTTCCTGCCTCCACTACATCAATTGGTAGGCTATTCCACTTCCTGACGACTCTATGACTGAAGAAATAATTCCTAACATCCCTCTGACTCGTCTTAGTCTTCAGCTTCCAATTGTGACCACTTGTTTCTGTGTCCCCTCTCTGGAGCAACCTGTCTCTGTCCACCTTATCTATTCCACGCAGTATTTTGTATGTCGTTATCATGTCTCCCCTGACCCTCCTGTCCTCCAGTGTCGTCATTCCGATTTCCCTCAGCCTTTCTTCGTAGGATATACCGCTGAGCTCCGGAACTAGTCTTATTGCAAACCTTGCACTTTCTCTAATTTCTTGACGTGCTTGACCAGGTGTGGGTTTCAAACTGGTGCTGCATACTCCAGTATGGGCATGATGTACACAGTGTACAGTGTCTTGAACGATTTCTTACTAAGGTATCGGAACGCTCAGGTTTGCCAGACGCCCATATGCAGCAGTTATCTCGTTGATGTGTGCCTCCGGAGACATGCTCGGTGTTATGGTCACCCCCAAGATCTTTCTCCTTGAGTGAGGTTTGCAGTCTTTGGTCACCTAGCCTATACTCTGTCTGCGGTCTTCTTTGCCCTTCTCCGATCTTCATGACTTTGCATTTAGTAGGGTTGAATTCAAGAAGCCAGTTGCTGGACCACGTGTCCAGCCTGTCCAGGTCTCTTTGAAGTCCTGCCTGATCCTCATCTGATTGAATTCTACTCATTAACTTATCTGCGAACAGGGACACCTCAGAATCTAACCCTTCCATCATGTCATTCACATATACCATAAATAGCACTGGTCCTAGGACCGACCCCTGTGGGACCCCGCTCGTCGCAGGTGCCCACTGTGATACCTCATCCCATACCATGACTCGTTGTTGCCTCCCTGTCAGGTATTCTCTGATCCATTGCAGTGCCCTTCCTGTTATACGCGCCTGATCCTCTAGTTTCTGCACTAGTCTCATGTGAGAAACTGTGTCGAAGGCCTTCTTGCAGTCCAAGAAGATGCAATCAACCCACCTTTCTCTCTCGTGTCTTACTTCTGTAACTTTGTCATAAAACTCCAGAAGGTTTGGGACACAGGACTTGCCTTCCATGAATCCGTGTTGGTTGTCTTGTTCCGTTCCAGGTGCTCCACCACTCTCCTCCTGATAATCTTCTCCATGACTTTGCATACTATACACATCAGTGACACAGGTCTGTAATTTAGTGCCTCCTTTCTGTCTCCTTTTTTAAAAATGGGAACTACATTTGCGATCTTCCATACCTCAGATAGTTGCCCAGTTTCAAGGGATGTGTTGAAGATTGTGGTTAATGGCACACACAGTATATCTGCTCCCTCCCTGAGGACCCACGGGGAGATGTCCGGTCCCATTGCCTTTGAGGTATCAAGGTCACTTAGCAGCTTCTTCACCTCCTCCTCAGTTGTGTGCATATCATCCAGCACCTGTTGGTCTATTCCCTGTTGGTGTCCCCCTGTGTCCTGTCTTCTCTGAATCCTTCCTGTCTCCACTGTGAATACTTAAATCTCGTGGGGAAATCCTTGTGAGTTCCCCACCTTCTTTCTTCAGCCTGATCACCTGGTCTTTGACTGTTGTCTTTCTCCTAATGTGGCTAAACAGCAGTTTCGAGTCAGACTTGACTTTCGATGCTCTGTCATTTTCATACTGTCGCTTGACCTCCGTCCTTATCTGTGCATATTTGTTTTTAGCTCTTTGACTGATCTCCTTGTTTTCCTTGGTCCTTTGCCTTCTATACCTCTTCCATTCTCTAATACACTTAGTTTTTGCCTCCCTGCACCTTCGGGTAAACCAAAGACTCGATTTGGTCTTCCCATTGTTTCTGTTGCCCTTGGGAACAAACCTTTCCTCTGCCTCCATGCATTTGTTGTTCCATATTCCATCATTTCATTTACTGACTTTCCTACCATTTCTCTGGCCCACTGCACCTCCCGCAGGAAGTTCCTCATGTCTGTGTAGTCCTCCCTTTTATAGTTTGGCTTTTTCCCTTCGACTCCTTTTACCCTCTCCACTTGTAACTCTACTATGTAATCAAAACTCAGGACTACGTGGTCACTAGGTCCGAGGGGCCTCTCATATGTGATGTCATCAATGTCTGAGCTACTCAGAGTGGACACAAAGTCCAGTCTTGCTGGTTCATCCTCCCCTCTCTCTCTGGTAGTGTCCCTGATGTGTGTGTGTGTGTGTGTGTGTGTGTGTGTACATACTCACCTAACTGTATTCACCTGTTTGTGGTTGCAAGAGGCAAGTCACAATTCCTGGCCCCGCCTCTTCACGGGTGGCTACTAGGTCCACTCTCACCTTGCTCCCTGACCTTTGGCATACCTACCTCTTCTTAAAGCTATGCATGAATCCTGCCTCCACTACACCACTCTCCAGACTGTTCCACTTACTGAAAACTCTGTGACTGAAGAAATACTTCCTAACATCCCTGAGACTCATCTGAGTCTTCAACTTCCAATTATGACCCCTTGTTGCTGTGTCCCATCTCTGGAACATCCTGTCTCTGTCCGCCTTGTTAATTCCTCTCAGTACTTTATATATTGTTATCATGTCCCCCCTCTCTCTCCTGTCCTCCAGTGTCGTCAGGTTGATTTCCCTTAACCTCTCCTCGTTGGATATGGCTCTTAGCTCCGGGACTAGTCGCATTGCAAACCTTTGCACTTTCTCTAATTGCTTGACTAGGTGTGGGTTCCAGACTGGTGCTGCATACTCCAGTATGGGCCTGATGTACACTGCATACACTAACGTACAGTGTACTGAGGTGTACCTCAGTGTACTGTATACAGGCATACACTATGTACTGAGGTGCCAGAATGTTATTCTTAGGTTTGTTAATCGCCCAAATGCTGCAGCAGTTATTTGGCTGTGTGCACTTTAGATGTGCTCGGCATTATACTCACCCCTAGATCCTTTTCCTTGAGTGAGGTTTGCAGTCTTTGGCCCCCCTAAACTATACTCTGTCCGCGTTTTTCTTTGCCCTTCCCCAATCTTCATGACTTTGAACTTGGTGGGGTTAAACTCTAGGAGCCAGTTGCTAGACCAGGCTTGTAGCCTGTCTAGATCCCTTTGTAGTCCTACCTGGTCATCATGAGCTTCACACCGTCTGCAAACAGGGACACTTCTGAGTTTATCCATTCCGTCGTGTCATTCACATATAACAGAAATAGCACCTGTCGTAGGACTGACCCCTGTGGAACCCCGCTCGTCACAGGCGCCCACTCTGACACCTCATCCCGTAGCATGACTTGCTGTTGCCTCCCTATTAGGTATTCTCTGATCAATTGCAGTGCCTTTCCTGTTATACCTGCCTGGTTCTCCATCTTTTCTTGGACTGTAAGAAGACTAATAAAGTCTTCTTACAGTCCAGGAAAATGCAGTCTACTCACCCCTCTCTCTCTCTTGCCTTATTGCCATCACCGTGTCATAGAACTTCAGTAGGTTTGCGATAAAGGGTTTCCCTTCCCTGCAACCATGCTAATTGTCAAGAATTAGTTCATTCCTTTCTAGGCGCTCCACCAATCTCCTGATTATCTTCTCCATAACTTTGCATACTATGCATGTCATTGACTCTGGTCCGTAGTTTAACACTGTCTGTCTGTCTGTCTCCTTTCTTAAAAATTGGGACTACATTTGCTGTCTTCCACACCTCAGGTAGTCGCCCTGTTTCGATAGATGGAAGAAGATTGTTGTTAGTGGCGCACTGAGCACCTCTGCTCCCTCTCTGTTCCAACGGAGAGATGTCCAGCCCCATTGCCTTTGAGGTATCTAGTTCACATAACAGCCTCTTCACCTGCTCCTCGGTTATATGTATTGTGTCCAGCACCTGATGCTGTACCTCACCACTCCGGCTTTCTAGAGTCCTTTCTGTCTCCACTGTAAATACTTCTTTAAATCTCTTGTTGAGCTTGTCACATGTGTGCTTGTGTGTCTTCATATGTACTCACCTATATATGGTTGCAGGACTCGAATCACAACTCCTGTCCCTGCCTCTTCACTAGCTACTACTAGGTCACTCTCCACTCCTAGAGCCTTATCATACCTTTTATTAAGTCTGTTTATGGATCTTTCCTCCACTATTTCACTCTCCAGATTTTTACACTACCTAACAACTCTAAGGCTAAAGAAATACTTCCTAACATACCTATGACTCATCTGATTTTTCAGCTTCCAGGTGTGGCCCATTGTTCCTGTGACCCATCTTTAAAACATTCTATCCCTGTCCACCTTGTCGATTCCTCTCAGTATTTTATACGTCGTTATCATGTCCACCCTATCCTCTAGTGTCATCAAATTGAGTTCCCTTAACCTCTCCTTATAAGACTTATCCCTCAGTTCTGGAACTAGTCTTGTTGCAAACTTTCACACCAGTACGGAACCCACACGAGATGTGGGTTCCGTAATGGTGCTGTATACTCCAATATGGGTTTGATGTATATGGTGTACAGTGTCCTGAATGACTCTTAGATGTCGAAATGCTATTCTCAGGTTTGCAAGGTGCCCATAGGCTGCAGCGGTTATTTGATTGATGTGCGCCTCAAGGGAAATGCTCCAGATAATGCTTACCTCAAGATCATTTTTCTTAATTGAAGTTTGCAGCCTTTCATCCCCTAGTCTATACTCCGCCTGCAGTCTTCTTTGTCCTTCCCCAGTCTTCATGACTTTATACTTGGTGGGGTTAAACTCCAAGAGCCACTTTATTGGACCAGGCTTGCAGCCTATCCAGATACCCTTGTAATCTTACCTGATCCTCATCTGCTTGCATTTTCCTCATTAATTTTACGTCATTAGTGAACAGGGATAACTCTGAATCTATTCCTTCCATCATATCATTCACTATACAGGAACAACACCAGACCTAAGACTGACTCTTGTGGAACCCCACTCGACACATGAGCCCACTTCACGTACCAACGCTCGTTGTTTCCTTCCTGTCAGGCATTCCCTGATCAATTACAGTACTTTCCATACTATTCCTGCATGCTTTAATTTTTTAATTTGTCTTTTGTGTGGTACTGTGTCGAAGGCCTTCTTACAGTCCAAAAAGATGCAATTTACCCATCTCTCTCTCAGCAATCAAAACTTTGTGGTCCAGTCCCTGGACCCATTATGTACCTCTGCAATCTTCTGACTACCTCCCACACCATGGGTATGTGGTGCATAATAAAGATATTAAACCAAAATAACCTTGCTCTCCTGTCTTCTGTTACCTTGTCGTAGACTCCAGTAGATTTGTGACATGGGATTTCCCAACCCTGAAGCTGTGCTGATTTTCATGTGTGAGCCCAGTCCTTTCTGTGTGTTCCACCACTCATCCCCTGATAATCTTCTCCATGACTTTACATACTATACTTGTCAGTGATACTGGTCTGTAGTTTAATGCTGCCTGTTTGTCTCCTTTCTTAAAAATTGTAACTACAGTGCTAGTCATGGCATTATGCCGGGGTGCTCACTGGGCATGATGCCATGACTAGCACTGTAGTGACGAAAATCAAAGGACTACCATACGGGGGGGGTCTTTTTTCGTCAGTGCATTATGCCGGATAGAACCCGTCAGCCCTGACGTCACGGCCTGCCACCACACTCCACAGCGAATCCTCAGTGCTCACGTGGCTGCCGTGGTGAGAGGAAGTGTTGCACTTTTTTCTCTCATCCGCCCCATCTTTTGTCTGGTGTTCCCTTTGGTTATGGGGTTATACATGTTTGATTATGGGTAAAAGGAAGTATTTAACACCTGAAACTATAGCTCAAATCATAGGGCTTCACAAAGTTGGGCACCAGACAAAAGAAATAGTGGAGAATGTTCATATGTGTGAGCGTTCCGTGAGGAACTGGGTGCAGCATTTCAAGGCTGGTGGCGGTGTCGAGTTACTATCTGCCAAATCTCGGCCTGGTCCCTTGAAGAAGACATCTGTTCATACCTTAACTGTGCAAAAGAAGCAGTTAGATAGTACACCTAAGATAACTGCTAGAGAATTGAATGAAAAGAACCTATATATTCTCTCAGAGGTGTCTGTAAGAACTGTTAACAGACGTGTGTCAGAACTGGGCTGCAGTAGTCACCGCCAGGTTAAGAAACCGATCCTCCCCATGCCACAGAAAAAACGTAGGCTGGATTATGCAAAGAAATATCTTCACTGGACTCAACAGTGGTCAGAAGTGCTTTGGAGTGATGAAGCAACCTTCAACGTTACCTGTAACTATGGGGACATGTATACAGGCCCAGAGGTAGTGACTCGCTGTACCCACGCTACACCTATGGGACCACCAAACACCTAGACTCGCTCATGGTTTTGGGATGTTTCAGTGCTCAGAGTGTTGGTGAACTCATTGTGCTTCCCAAAAAACAGTATATGAACCAGTTATTGTGTGACAGTTTACCTGAGGCGTTTGTCAAGTGTGGGGCTACGGTTTTTTTATGCAGGATGGTGCACTGTGTCATTCCACCAACTCTGTAGTTCAGTGGCTTAAGGACTGTGAAGTGAGGTTCTTTAAAGACTGGCCAGGCAATTCCCCAAACCTAAACCCTATTGAGAACCTCTGGTCAGTAGTGAAACAAAGTTTACTGGGCAAGGATATCAGTTCCATCCCACAGCTGGAGGCTGCTGTACATGAGGAAGGGAATAATATACCTCCCCAAGCCCTCAAGAATTTGTATGAGAGATTTCTACACGGCTGAGAGACATGATTAAGTATAAAGGATGCAGCACCAAGCGCTTGGAATTTCTCTATTCTTTCAGAGTGGTTGTTTTGCATATTTTGAAAACCTCAGTATCTTAGTGCATATATATATATATATATATATATATATATATATATATATATATATATATATATATATATATATATATATATATATATATACTATAATTCATAGTATATGCTTGTGGTTTGGTATGTGTGTGTGTGTGGGAGGGGCGGCATAATGCCGTGACTAACACTACATTTTGTGTCTTCCACACCTCAGGCAGTTGCCCTGTTTCGATAGATTTATTGAAGATTGCTGCTAGCAACACACACAGTTCCTCTGCTCCCTCTTTCAGGATCCATGGAAATATGTTATCTGGCCCCACCGCTTTCAAGGTATCTAGTTCACATAACAGTTTCTTCACCTCCTGCTTGGTTATGTGTGGTGTGTCTGTCCAGCACTTGCTGGTGCACCCTACCACCTCGGTTTGCTGGGAGCATTTCTGTCTCCACTGTGAATACTTCTCTAAATCTTGTGTTAAGCTCTTCACATACTTCCTGGTCACTCTTTATGAGCTCCCCTCCTTTCCTCAGACTGATTACCTGGTCCTTGACTGTTGTTTTCCTCCTAGTGTGACTGTATAACAACTTCGATTGAGATTTGGCTTTTGATACTATGCCATTCTTGTATTGCCTCTGTGCCTCTCCCCTTATCCTGCATATTCATTTTTGGTTCTGCTCAACTTTTTTTTTCTTGAGTCCTTTGCCTTCTATACTTTTACTGTGCTCTAGCACACTTAGCTTTGGCCTCTTTACACCTCCAGGTAAACCATTGGCTTACTCTAGTTTTTTGTAGAGTTACCCTTTGGTATGAACTTCTCTGCCTCCCTGCATTTAGTGGTCACTTGTTCCATCATTTCATTTGCTGTCTTTTCCTCTAGTTCTCTTTTCCCCTGCACCTCGTGCAGGAATCGCCCCATACCCCTTTGTAGTCCCCTTTTTTGAAATTTTGCTTTTCCTGTCTGTCTCATGCTGCTTCATTCTCCACTGTTAACGTTACAAGGTATTCAAAACTCAGGACGTCATGATCACTAGCGACAATAGCCCTTTGTGTGTGATATCACCGATGAATTGTTTAAGGTGAATATGAGGTCCAGCCTTGAGGGAATATCCTCTCCTCTCTCATTGTATCCCTAACATGTTGGTGCACGAAGTTTTCCAGTATTGTCTCCAACATCTTAGCTCTCCACATTTCTGGTCCCCCATGAGGCTCTAAGTTTTCTCAGTCTCCTTGTGATTGAAATCCCCTATGATGATTAATTTTGCCTTACCCATGTGGACCCTTCTGGCAACTTTGGTTAGAGTATCCACCATTACTCTATTGCTCTCTTGTCTTGGTCTCTTGCTGTTCAGTGATGGGTTGTACATCACTGCTATCATCACCTTTGGACCCCCAGTTTGAAGTGTTCCTATTATGAAGTCATCTGCTTCCTCTTTGTTCATTCCAACCAGTTTCTCAAAACTCCACTGGTTTTTGATGAGCATTGCATCTGTTATCCCTGTGAGTTTTGTCTCTGTGAGTGCTGTGATGTGCGGGGATGCCTCAGTGATTTGTTCTTGCCACTCCCCACTCTCATTTGTTATTCCATCTGCAGTGGTGTACCATACCTTCAGCTTCTTTCGAGTGCTGTATTTTGGGAGGTAGGAGGGATTGGTGCAGACTTGGGGTTGTGGAAGGCAGGGCAGGATTTTATGGAAGTCTACTGTGGTAGTGATATTAGTGTGTGGAGGGTGGAGGGCTATGAAGTGTAGTTTGTTTCTGGTTATTGTGTTTGGTTTATATATGGTGATAGGGGTTGAGGGGTTCTGTGAGCATTTGTATTTGATGTTCCTCCTGAGGCTGAGCTTTCCTGTCTGTTGTTGCCTACCCTGTCTTTCTTTTCTTCCACTGGTGCCTTCTTACTCTCACTCTCAGTTGTTCTTTTTCTTTTCTTGCTCTGTCTCAGTTGATGTACATTCACTGATATTTTTGGAAACCCTTTAACAGTGGTTTCTGTTGCAGTATCCTATTTCATACCACTTTTGTCTTGAATATTGATCTGGTTTATTTTTTCCCCTCGAATACACACTGATTCTGTGAAAATTTGTTAATTAAGATATGTCCATCTCTCCTGTTATTGCGATGATGCTTTCAATCTCTCTTTTCTATGATGCTTTCTTTCATCATAGATGATTCTTTCAGCCTCCTGAAGCCCATGAACAATTATTGACCTCTCCCTCTCTTCTCATTTTTTCCCTCTGTATCTCTCTGGAGCCAGGAGGGTGGCCAAGTATGTACAACTCCCTGGTGGAGAGAGACTGCTGCAGGACCTCCTTGAACATCAACAGGGGGACCTCAGGGAGTCTCCCGGCCGGCTGTGGGTGTAGTCAGCGGCAGATGTACTCCTCCCCATGGTGCTTATTGTGGACAAGGGCTGTAACTGGCCTGTGGCGGGGTACTCTGTACTCCCGCCCTGGGCACCAGAAGCAGTTGTGGTCCACATCCAAGACCTCCCAGTTAGCAAGCGTCACTGTCCACAACACGTGCTGCAGCAAAGGGCTGCAATGAGTATTGCAGCAGCAGAGCACCCTGGGTGTGCCGTATATTACACCGACGGGTCCCGGGATCCAGAGGCTGGCCGCACAGGTGCCGGGGTACACCATGCCACCCTGACAGCCGGATGGCGACTCCACGATCACTGCACCATCCTCCAGGCAGAACTCCATTCCATCCAGAGGGCACTGCAACACACGCTCCTGGACCATCGGCAACCCCCAGTCATTCACGTCGACTCCAGAGTGGCGATCCAGGCCGTCATGCACAGAGAGCCCAGGGACAACATTCGGCTAATTACTGCCATCAGGAAGGACCTGCAGACACTTAATGAGCAGGGACAGCAAGCAACAATCAACTGGATTCCGAGCCACATTGACCTCGCTGGGAATGATGTGGCGGATGGCGCGGCAAAGTCAGCAACCCTTGAGGCCCAGCCAGTGACCACCGTCGCCATCAGCCACAGGCAGGTGGACCTGTGGGCAGCCGCTGCAGCCAGGCGCCCGCTACCAGGGCCGGGCACATCGCGGAGCTGGATCTGGTATGACAGGGCGACCCGAGGGGAGCCCCCACTGAGCATGCGGAGGCTAGACAGGAAGTTGCAGGTTGGGATCCACTGGCTGCGACTTGGCTACCCTACTGCCAGAAGACTCATCGACCATGTGCGAGAGGAGCGCTGCTGCCATTGCAACCAGATGGTCCCCAAGCCACTAGTGCACTACCTCAACTGCCCCGCGACGGTGCCACTCCGATGGAGGCACTTCCCAATGGCGCCTGGGGACCCGACCCGAGAAGACACCGCAGCCCGGCTGGTGTACCTGGCCGTCCGAGACCTGGGAACTCTCATCCCCGTCCTGGCTGCCCTCCCACCGCCTCGATGACGCCACATACAAACGAGGATTCGCCACTACCTCTCCATCTTTTAACTCTCCTACTCTTTCTTTCTTTCAATCCCCTACCTCCCCTCCCCCACCGCTTAAAAAAAAAAAATATCCAATGGAGCCTGTACCTGTTTTCTAGGTAAAAGTCTGAACTTACCAAGAACCCATGCCACACTACCAACAACTTGATGGGGGCAACAAGTGCCCGAAGACCCTTGGCCCTCGAGATGCCTGCCAATGAAGCCAAAGTGGACGCCTGCTGATGAAGATCAAGTGACACCTGCTGATGAAGATGAGAAGCGAGATGACACTCCCCTCCAGGGAGTCGCCACAAGAGAGAAGATGTTACCCTCCAGCTGGAGGGCCCAAGAAAGAAGACAGAAGAAAGAAGAAGATGAACGCCACCCCCAACCGGGGGCCACAGCCGGGTCACCGTATGGAGAAGACCTGGGCCACCATATGGAGAAGACCCGGGCCGGAAGTACCGGTGAATCTCTAATGAATGAATGAATCTCTCTGGATCCTATTTAATAATCTCCTTTGTTGTTCCCCTTAACTTCCTGACATTCTAGTGGTCTGACATTACTTCTGCAAGGGATTTCTTAGCTCCATTCCCTCCTTCAGTCCCCTCGCTGTCTGCTGATGTTCCTATTTCAATCACCTTGATCCACTCTGTCCTCGTCTTTATACCCAGCTTCAGCACTTCCAGTTCATCCTCAAGTCTTTGTATCTTTGCCCCAACAACTACATCTCATAACTTTCATTTCTTGCTCTCTGCAGATATCTTCTCCAACACTGTATTGCAAAGCTCATTTAGCCTTTTTTCCCATTTTTGATCCATTTTGCTCTTGAACCTTCCTGCCCATTCTTCCTTTTCAGACCAGTCATCCTCAGTCCCTTGCCTCTGCCTTCTTGCTTTTGAGATCCCAAGTTTTTTTTATCCTGTTAGGATGCTCTAGCTTCTGCAGTCTGTAAACTTTGTGTGGAAGTGTGTGTGTGTATTAGTACTCATTTGTGGTTGCAGAAGTCAAGTCACAGCGCCTGGCCCCACCTCTTCACTGGTCACTACTAGGTCACTCTTCCTGCTCAACGAGCTTTATCATACATCTTCTTAAAGCTATATATGTATCCTGTCTACATTACATCACTTCCCAGACTATTCCACTTACTGACAAGTCTATGACTGAGTAAATACTTCCTAACATCCCTGTGATTCATCTGAGTCTTCAGCTTCCAATTGTGTCCCCTTGTTGCTGTGTGCCATCTCGAGAACATCCTGTCTCTGTCCACCTTGTCAATTCCTCTCAGAATTTTATGTCATAATCATATCCTCCTTATCTTTGATATGCTCCAGTGTCGTCAGGTTGATTTCCCTTAACCTCTCCTCGTAGGACATACCCCTTAGCTCTGGGACTAGTCTTGTTTCAAACCTTTGCACTTTCTCTAATTTCCTTACGTGCTTGGCTAAGTGTGGGTTCCAAACTGGCACTGCAAATAGGCCTGACATACACGGTGTACAGGGTCCTGAACGATTCATTATTGAAATGTCGGAATGCGATTCTTAGGTTTGCTAGGCGCCCATATACTACAGCAGTTACTTGATTAATTTGCACCTCAGGAGATGTGCCCGGTGTTATACTTACCCCCTTTTTCTTGAGTGAAGTTTGTAGTCTCTGGCCCCCTAGACTATACTCCGTCTGCAGTCTTCTTTGCCCTTCCCCAATTTTCATGACTTTGCACTTGGTGGGGTTGAACTTCACGAGCCAGTTTCTGGACCAGGCGTCCAGCCTGCAGTATGTGTGTGCATGTGTGTGTGTGTGTATACTCACCTATTTGTACTCACCTATTTGTGGTTGCAGGGGTCGAGTCACAGCTCCTGGCCTCGCCTCTTCGCTGATTGCTACTAGGTCCTCTCTCTCCCTGCCCCATGAGCTCTATCATACCTCGCCTTAAAACTATGTATGGTTCCCGCCTCCACTACGTCACTTTCTAGGCTATTCCACGGCCTGACTAATATGACTGAAGAAATACTTCCTAACATCCCTTTGATTCATTTGAGTCTTCAACTTCCAGTTGTGACCTCTTGTGTCTGTGTCCCTTCTCTGGAACATCCCGTCTTTGTCCACCTTGTCTATTCTGCGCAGTATTTTATATGTCGTTATCATGTCTCCCCTGACCCTCCTGTCCTCCAGTGTCGTCAGGCCGATTTCCCTCAACCTTTCTTCGTAGGACAATCCCCGTAGCTCTGGGACTAGTCTTGTTGCAAACCTTTGCACTTTCTCTAATTTCTTGACGTGCTTGACTAGGTGTGGATTCCAAACTGGTGCTGCATACTCCAGTATGGGCCTGACGTAAATGGTATACAGAGTGTGTGTGTATGTGTGTGTGTGTGTGTGTGTGTGTGTGTGTGTGTGTGTTGTGTTGTGTGGTGTGTGTGTGTGTGTGTGTGTCTGTGTCTGTGTTAGCCTGTGTGTGTACCTTTGTGTGTGTTAATGTGTTAGTGAGATAGTGTGATTATATTGGTGTGAGTGTTTTATTGTGAGTGTGCATTGTGTGTGTGTATGTGTGTGTGTGTGTGTGTGTGTGTGTGTGTGTGTGTGTGTGTGTGTGAATATGTGTGTTGCAAAGGTTGATTCATAGCGCCTGGCCCCTCTTCACTGGTCGCTACTAGGTCCACTCTCTCCCTGCTCCTTGAGATTTATCATACCTCTTAAAGCTATGTATGGATCTTGCCCCCACTACATCACTCTCCAGACTATTCCACTTCCTGACAACTCTGACTGAAGAAATACTCCAAACATCTGGGTCTGGGTCTTCAACTTCCAATTGTGACCCCTCGTTGCTGTGTCCCATCTCCGAAACATCCTTTCCCTATCCACCTGGTCAGTTCCTCTTAGTACTTTGTATGTCATTATCATGTCCCCCCTATCCTTCCTGTCCTCATGTGTCGTCAGGTCGACTTCAGTTAACCACTCCTCGTAGGACATACCCCTTTTCTGTAATTGCTTGACGTTCTTGACCAGGTGTTGGTACCAAACTGGTGCTGCATACTTCATTATGGGCCTGACGTACACAGTGTACAGTCTTGAACGATTCCTTACTGAGGTGTCGAAACACTATTCATAGGTTTGCCAGGCTCTCATATGTGGCAGCATTTATTTAGTTGATGTGCGCCTCAGGAGATGTGCACATTGGCCCCTAGCCTGTACTATGTGATCTTCTTTACCTGTCCCCAATCTTCATGACTTAAACTTGGTAAGGTTAATCTCCAGAAGCCAGTTTCTGGACCAGGCTTGCAGCCAGTCCACATCCCTTTGTAGTCTTGCCTGATCCTCATCCTATTGAATTCTCTTCATTATCTTCACATCGTCTGCATACAGGGAGACTTCTGAACCTATCCCTTACGTCATGTCATTCACATATACCAGGAAACAGCACCGGTCCTAGGACTGACCCCCTGTGGAACCCGACTCGTCGGAGGCAGCCATTCGGACACTCGTCACATACCATGACTCGTTGCCTTCCTGTCACTTATTCTCTAATCCATTGCAGTGCCTTTTCTGATGTACCTGACTGATTCTCTAGCTTTTGCACTAATCTCTTATGAGGAACTGTGTCGAAAGCCTTCTTACAGTCCAAGAAAATGCAGTCTACCCACCCCTCTCTTTCTTGTCTTACTTCTGTCGCCTTGTTGTAAAACTCCAGTAGGTTTGTGATGTAGGATTTTCCGTCCCTGAATTCGTGTTGGTTGTCGTGTATAAGCTTATTCCTTTCTAGGTGCTCCACCACTCTTCTTCTGATAATCTTTTCCATGACTTTGCATACTATACATGTCATTGACACTGGTCTGTAGTTTAATGTTACATGTCTGTCTCCTTTCTTAAAAAACTGGGATTACATTTGCTGCCTTCCACACCTCAGGTAGTCGCTCTGTTTCTATTGATGTGCTGAAGATTGTTGTTAGTGGTACAAACAATGCCTCTGCTCCTTCTCTCAGGACCCACAAAGAGATGTCTGATCCCACTGCTTTTGAGGTATCTACTTCACTCGGCAGCCTCTTAACCTCCTCTGTTATGTGTATTGTGTCCAGCACTTGTTGGTGTACCCCACCATTCCGGCTTTCTGGAGTCCTTTCTATCTCCACTAATAATGCTTCCTTAAATCTCATGTTGAGCTCTTCGCATACTTCTCAGTTTATGCTTGTGATCTCCCTTCCTTTCCTCAGCCTGATTACCTGGTCCTTGACTGTTGTTTTTCCTGATGTGGCTGTACAACAGCTTTGGGTCAGACTTGTCTTTCCATGCTATGTCATTTTCATATTGCTGCTCGGCCTCCCTCCTTATATATGCAAATTCATTTCTGGCTTTTTGACTAATCTCCTTATTTTCCTGGGTCCTCTGTCTTTTATACTTTTTCCATTCTCTTGTGCAGTTAGTTTTGGCCTCTCTCCACCTTTGGGTGAACCAAAGGCTCGTTCTGATCTTCTCATTATTTCTGAAGCTCTTGGGTATGAACCTCTCTTCTGCCTCCTTACATTTTTTTGTCATGTATTCCATCATTCCACTTACTGATTTTTCTACCATTTCTCTTTCCCACTGAACCTCATGCAGGAAATTTCTCATGCCTGTATAGTCCCCATCCTACTCCTCCTGCTTCCCTCTCCACTAGCTGCAAGGGGCCTTTCATGTGTGATGTGCTCAATGTGTGAACTACTCAAAGTGAATATGAGGTGCAACCTTGCTGGACCTCATATTTTTTCTCTGTCTGGTAGTGTCCCTAATGTGTTGATGCATGTCGATGTGTGTACTCACCTAATTGTGGTTGCAGGGGTTTATTCATAGCTCCTGGCCTTGGCTCTTCGCTGGTTGCTACTAGGACCACTCTCTCCCTGATCCAAGAGCTGTATCGTAACTCTTCTTAAAGCTATGTATGTTACCTGCCTCCAGTACCTCACTTTCCAGAGTATTCCACTTCCTGAGTGTGTGTGTGTGTGTGCGTGTGTGTATGTGTGTGTGTGTGTGTGTGTGTGTGTGTGTGTGTGTGTGTGTGTGTGTACTCACCTAATTGAGGTTGCAGGGATCGAATCTTAGCTCCTGTTCTCACCACAGACACGCACCTGTGTGTGTACTCACCTAGTTGAGGCTGCAGGGGTCGAGTCCAAGCTCCTGGTCCCGCCTCTTCACTGGTCGCTACTAGGTCACTCTCCCTGAACCATGAGCTTTATCATACCTCTGCTTAAAGCTATGTATGGATCCTGTCTCCACTACATCGCTTCCCAAACTATTCCACTTCCTGACTACTCTGTGGCTGAAGAAATACTTCCTAACATCCCTGTGATTCACCTGTGTCTTCAGCTTCCAACTGTGTCCCCTTGTTGCTGTGTCCCATCTCTGGAACATCCTGTCTTTGTCCACCTTGTCAATTCCTCTCAGTATTTTGTATGTCGTTATCATGTCCCCCCTATCTCTCCTGTCCTCCAGTGTCGTCAGGTTGATTTCCCTTAACCTCTCTTCGTAGGACATATCTCTTAGCTCTGGAACTAGTCTTGTTGCAAACCTTCGCACTTTCTCTAGTTTCTTTACGTGCCTGGCTAGGTGTGGGTTCCAAACTGGTGCCGCATACTCCAATATGGGCCTAACGTACACGGTGTACAGGGTCCTGAACGATTCCTTATTAAGATGTCGGAATGCTGCTCTGAGGTTTGCTAGGCGCCCATATGCTGCAGCAGTTATTTGGTTGATGTGCGCTTCAGGAGATGTGCCTGGTGTTATACTCACCCCAAGATCATTTTCCTAGAGTGAAGTTTGTAGTCTCTGGCCCCCTAGACTGTACTCCGTCTGCGGTCTTCTTTGCCCTTCCCCAATCCTCATGACTTTGCACTTGGTGGGATTGAACTCCAGGAGCCAATTGCTGGACCAGGTCTGCAGCCTGTCCAGATCCCTTTGTAGTTCTGCCTGGTCTTCGATCGAATGAACTCTTGTGTGTGTGTGTGTGTGTGTGTGTGTGTGTGTGTGTGTGTGTGTGTGTGTGTGTGTGTGTGTGTGTGTGCCTGTGAAGAATGCTAGGCTGTAGAGAATACTAATAAAAACTTTAATGGTTGCTGGAGATGACACTGGCAGAGTTCACGACACCTCGCTGGTCTCACTAACATACATCACACATTGGTTTGGTTCATTTATAACTCAATAATACTACTTACACCCTTCAAAATATTGTACAGGGCATGGCACACAGACCTTGTGGCTGGCTTTCAGAGGTCCTCAATCGCAGCCTGCTAGACCAGGCTGTTGCTATTGGCACGACACTGGCCAACATATTTCACAGCCTGGTTGATTTGGTACTTTACAGAGGTAGTTATTTCCTCGTGAAAACTTCTACACGGGATTCGGCAACAGTTCAGAAATCAGCTGGTAGCAGGTAGAATAGTCGAGGTCCAGGCATGTTGAAACAGTCACAACACTGCACTAGACACACAACACTGTCACAACACTGCACTAGACACACAACACTGTCACAACACTGCACTAGACACACAACACTGTCACAACACTACACTAGACACACAACACTGTCACAACACTGCACTAGACACACAACACTGTCACAACACTGCACTAGACACACAACAGTCACAACACTACACTAGACACACAACACTGTCAAAACACTACACTAGACACACAACACTGTCACAACACTACACTAGACACACAACACTGTCACAACACTACACTAGACACACAACACTGTCACAACGCTACACTAGACACAACACTGTCACAACACTAGACACACAACACTGTCACAACACTACACTAGACACACAACACTGTCACAACACTACACTAGACACAAAACACTGTCACAACGCTACAGTAGACACACAACACTGTCACAACACTACACTAGACACACAACACTGTCACAACGCTACACTAGTCACACAACACGGTCACAACGCTACACTAGACACACAACACTGTCACAACGTTACACTAGACACACAACACTGTCACAACACTACACTAGACACACAACACTGTCACAACACTAGACACACAACACTGTCACAACACTACACTAGACACACAACACTGTCACAACACTACACTAGACACACAACACTGTCACAACACTGCACTAGACACACAACACTGTCACAACACTACACTAGACACACAACACTGTCACAACACAACACTGTCACAACACTACACTAGACACACAACACTGTCACAACACTACACTAGACACACAACACTGTCACAACACTACACTAGACACACAACACTGTCACAACACTACACTAGACACACAACACTGTCACAACACTACACTAGACACACAACACTGTCACAACACTACACTAGACACACAACACTGTCACAACACTACACTAGACACACAACACTGTCACAACACTACACTAGACACACAACACTGTCACAACACTACACTAGACACACAACACTGTCACAACACAACACTGTCATAACACCACACTAGACACACAACACTGTCACAACACAACACTGTCATAACACCACACTAGACACACAACACTGTCACAGCACTAGTCACACAACACTGTCACAACACTACACTAGGCACACAACACTGTCACAACACTACACTAGACACACAACACTGTCACAACACTACACTAGACACACAACACTGTCACAACACTACACTAGACACACAACACTGTCACAACACTACACTAGACACACAACACTGTCACAACACTACACTAGACACACAACACTGTCACAACACTACACTAGACACACAACACTGTCACAACACTACACTAGACACACAACACTGTCACAACACTACACTAGACACACAACACTGTCACAACACTACACTAGACACACAACACTGTCACAACACTACACTAGACACACAACACTGTCACAACACTACACTAGACACACAACACTGTCATAACACTACACTAGACACACAACACCTCACTAGAAACAACACTGTCACAACACTGCAGTAGACCCACAACACTGTCACAACACTACACTAGACTCACAACACTGTCACAACACTACACTAGACACACAACACTGTCACAACACTACAATAGACACACAACACTGTCACAACACTACAATAGACACACAACACTGTCACAACACTACACTAGACACACAACACCTCACTAGACACACAACACTGTCACAACACTACACTAGACACACAACACTGTCACAACACTACACTAGACACAACACGGTCACAACACTACACTAGACACAAAACACTGTCACAACACTACACTAGACACACAACACGGTCACAACACTACACTAGACACACAACACTGGCACAACACTACACTAGACACACAATACTGTCACAACACTACACTAGACACACAACACTGTCACAACAATACACTAGACACACAACACAGTCACAGCACTACACTAGACACACAACATTGTCACAACACTACACTAGACACACAACACTGTCACAACACTACACTAGGCACACAACACTGTCACAACACTACACTAGGCACACAACACAGTCACAACACTACACTAGACACACAACACTGTCATAACACTACGCTAGACACACAGCACTGTCACAGCACTAGTCACACAACACTGTCACAACACTACACTAGGCACACAACACTGTCACAACACTACACTAGACACACAACACTGTCACAACACTACACTAGACACACAACACTGTCACAACACTGCACTAGACACACAACACTGTCACAACACTACACTAGACACACAACACTGTCAAAACACTACACTAGACACACAACACTGTCAAAACACTACACTAGACACACAACACTGTCACAACACTAGACACACAACACTGTCACAACACTACACTAGACACACAACACTGTCACAACAGTACACTAGACACACAGTACGGTCACAACACTAGTCACACAACACTGTCACCACACTACACTAGACACACAACGCTGTCATAACACTACACTAGACACACAACACTGTCAAAACACTACACTAGACACACAACACTGTCACAACACTAGACACACAACACTGTCACAACAATACACTAGACACACAACACTGTCACAACTCTACACTAGACACACAACACTGTCACAACACTACACTAGACACACAACACTGTCACAACACTACACTAGACACACAACACTGTCACAACACTACACTAAACACACAACACTGTCACAACACTACACTAGACACGCAAGACTGTCACAACACTACACTAGACACACAACACTGTCACAACGCTACATTAGACACACAACACTGTCACAACACTACACTAGACACACAACACTGTCACAACGCCACACTAGACACACAACACTGTCACAACACTACACTAGACACACAATACCTCACTAGACACAGCACTGTCACAACACTACACTAGACACTCAACACTGTCACAACACTACACTAGACACACAATACCTCACTAGACACAGCACTGTCACAACACTACACTAGACACACAACACCTCACTAGACACAACACTGTCACAACACTACACTAGACACACAACACTGTCACAACACTACACTAGACACACAACACTGTCACAACACTACACTAGACACACAACACTGTCATAACACTACACTAGACACACAACACCTCACTAGACACACAACACTGTCACAACACTACACTAGACACACAACACTGTCACAACACAACACTGTCATAACACTACAATAGACACACAACACTGTCACAACACTACACTAGACACACAACACTGTCACAACACTACACTAGACACACAACACTGTCACAACACTATATCATGTGGGGTTCGATACGTGGATTAGGGTAGAAATACTCACGTAGGCTGTTTTACGTATAATTGCTGTTATGTGAACAGAGCTCTTGCCAGCCGTTACCTATCTCCTTGGTTACACTCGTCAAACTGACTAGGCGGCTGGGCAGTACCCCGTAGTGGGTGTTTTGAAATAGTGTCAGCTCAGCACAATATGAAGACCGTGACTCAAGACGGTTGGTCGTGAGTCAACGGACACTGGTTACTGGTAACTGGTTACTACGTTACTACTACTGAGATTACTGGTAACTGGTTACTACGTTACTACTACTGAGAGCTCGGCGACGCTAACGTATGTCGTCCCGACATACAACTAATACAAACTAGAGATGGCAGGTATACGGCTTGGGCTGATTCTATACAATGTCAAAGTACACAACATGAAACATTATAGATACATAAGTAGAACATTGGAATGAAAGCTTACGTAACTGAAACTGTAATGCAATACAAGGTATACTATAGTACAACTTAAAACTCAACAAATGAACAACGAACTCAACATTGAGATTACAAGTGATAAAAAAAAAAATTTTGATCGATCGATCTGTATTCGTGTGATCTACGGATTCTGAGGAAGGAATATATACAAAGAAAGAGTGTTTAACAGAAAGGCAGATTCGGTGCACGCAAATCTAGACTGTTAACTCTCAGAATGCGGAGAGAACATGAACACAAAAAAAAATTCTTGAATACTGATAAGTTGATACTGTAATTATTCATCTATACAGGTTATTTACATTCAACCCCAACTCTGCTAGGGTAAGATTGGCATATGCAGAATGGGTATCATCTCTGGGAGGATCAAACTCTGTAGCATTGGCTAACTCATGCTGTATTTGAGGCAAATCTGAATTGGAAGTTACAAATGATACTTGAGGATTTCTCAATACCTGTCGTGTACGTAGGGAATAACGACATTCAGGTTGATCGTCTGACTGAGTATCAGAGGAAGAGAGTACAGGATCAGGAGGATTGTCAGAGTCTGTCACATTAGTCTGGGTTGGAACATCATTATCATCACATACTAACTTCATATGATCCAAATGCGATTCTTTATACTGACCAGTACTAATCTCTCTAACCTTATACTTATTTCCAGTGATATGTTCAACTACTCGATAAGGACCAACAAACCTTTGATCAAGCTTTGGCATTGCAGACGTTTTGTTAAAATTAGTCAGCATAACTCTCGAACCTACTTTGATTTTCGATGGCTTTACTCGAGTATTTGCGACTCTTGTAAATTCAGCTGTTGATTTATGAAGTGTTTCACGGATTCTTCTAAAAACACTTTGGGCTAAGCTGGTACGAGTTGCTACGAAATCATCAGGGTTGTAATTTGGTTTCGGATTAGAATACAACAACTCATAAGGCAAACGTTTATCTACACCATACAATGCATAATGTGGAGTGTCACCTATAGAAACATTGTAAGCAGAATTTATAGCACACTGCACATCAGGTATAACTTCATCCCAAGTTTCACTGTTGGGATTGATAGTGGCTCTCAAGACATCAAGTACTTTCTTATTGGTTCGTTCCGCTAACCCATTGCTGGCAGGATGATGAGGAACAATGGTGGATTTAGTGATCTTGTACAAGGTACACAAATTTTCAAGAATTTCATTACAGAATTCACCTCCATTATCAGTTACTAGGGACTTAGGGGTGGTATGCCTGCAGATAATGCGTTCTTTAAACGCTTTAGCTACTGTCTCGGCAGTCTTATCTGCAATAGGAACTAACTCGCAATATCTGGTGAAATGGTCTACCATAACACACAGATGTTTGTTACCTTGGAGGGAACATCGGAAATTAGTTAACAAATCTAGCGCAACTCTTTCCCAAGGTTCGCTAGTAGTTGGATACACTTGGATTGGATTAGGACCATTAGCATTGCCTTTATGTTGCATGCAGACACTACATTTCCTAACATACTCAGAAATATCAGTTGCCATTCGAGGCCAAAAGTATTTCAATCTGGCTTGTTTTACTGAACGATCCATACCAGGGTGTGCAACACCTGGTACATCGTGAACTAGCTGTAAGGCTACATTCACTAGTGACTGTGGAATTACTAACTGGTATACTCTTCTGCTAGGAGTACCCAACTCGGCTGTTCGATACAGTAATTCTTGGTTCATGAGAAAGTCACTAATGGGTGCTGGTGGCTTCACAGTCAGAATAAGATCTTCCTGGAGCAGGAATCGAATCACACCAGACCACATGGGATCTGTTCGTTGAGCATTCTTTACATCTTCAGCACTAAATGGAGGGTCTGCAGTTACTATACTAACATGTCGCGATAAAGCATCTGCGACTACATTTGACTTGCCAGGTAAATGCTCAAAGGTGAGATTGAACTCTTGGATAGTCAAGGTCCATCTAGCTAACCTTCCAGTAGGTTGTTTGTTCTGGAATAAAGGTATCAGTGGAGCATGATCTGTCAAGACATGAACAGAGTACTGATAAATAATGTCTCGGAAGTGCTTTAAAGACCATACTATTGCTAAAGCTTCTTGCTCAGTTACTGTATAATTACGTTCAGCCTTCGTAAGGACTCGGCTAGCAAATGCAACTGCGTTGTACTTGCCATCAGTCTTCTGAGCTAGTACGGCACCTATGCCAATTGAACTAGCATCAGTTGTCAGATAGAAAGGCTTAGAAAAATCTGGAAATTTCAAAATTGGAGCAGAAGTTAGCTTTTCTTTTAGAGTTTGGAATGCTCTTTCTTGACGGAAGGTCCAAACAAAAGGAGCATCTTTCTTAAGCAACTCAGTTAGAGGAGCAGCTATGGAAGAAAAATTGGCAATGAAAGATCTATAAAAACCTGCTAAGCCAACAAAGGATCTTACGGCATCAGCAGTTTTGGGAGTTGGAAAATTTAGTACTGCAGTTACTTTACTTTGGTCAGTCGTAACCCCTCTAGGAGTGACTACGTGACCAAGAAACTTAATTTCTGATCTGAAAAATTGACATTTTGACAGTTTGATCTTTAAATTGGCTTCTTCAAGCTTACCAAGTACTACATCAAGTCTTTTCAAGTGTGTATCCACGTCTTTAGACATGACGATTACGTCATCTAAGTACACCATAAGTGCATTAC
Organism: Cherax quadricarinatus; assembly: GCF_038502225.1. NCBI lineage: Eukaryota > Metazoa > Arthropoda > Malacostraca > Decapoda > Parastacidae > Cherax > Cherax quadricarinatus. The sequence goes on from NC_091348.1 coordinate 2,331,851, forward strand.
CTATGAGACCTCTAAAGATATTAGTCATGAGCCTTGAGAACGTGATAGGGGAAGATCGTAATCCAAATGCCATACGGAGGAAGTGATAATGACCTGTAGGAGTGGAGAATGCAGTTAGTTCTTGGCTGTCCTCGTGAAGAGGGACTTGCCAAAACCCTTGTAACAAATCTAGGGTTGAAAAGACTTTGTTATCTCCAATATTACGTAAAAGATCACCCAGTACAGGGAGTGGAAAGCGATCTGGAATGGTTTTTGCGTTTAACTTCCTAAAGTCAATTACTGGACGCCAAGTACCATCCTTCTTAGGTACTAGTATCAAGGGTGCATTCCAAGGTGAATTGCTAGGTGCAATAACTCCATCATCAAGCATTTGATTGATCAATTCTTCTGCGACAGCAACTTGTGAATGAGGCATTCTGTACGCAGGTATGTAGATAGGTCTAGTACCAGGTTCAAGTGGAATACGATGGGACAATAAGTTCGTTATACCCATCTTCTCACCTGGTAAGGCAATGGCTTTACGACGTTTGTTCAACAGAGTCAACAAACGCTTGACTTCATCTGGGAAGTCAGTGGGAGCTAAGTCTTTCTCCTCAACTGGTGGAACAGATTGATCCAGTGAGGTGGATGAGGTCTCCCCGGCAGAAGTAGCACCGACCCACTGGTCAGGTGACAACTCATCCTCTACCTGAACAGGGTAAGGATAGTGAACAAGGTCAACAAGATTGGTATTTGCTCTAAGGCGAACACTGTGACCAGAAGTGTTGGCAAGGTAGAAATGGATCTTACTATCTCGTACAACATGTAAGGATGGTTCAACAAATAGACCTTTTACTTTGCAGGAATCACTGTCAACTAGGACGTTATCACCATCTGGAACACTAGGAACAACGACAGACACTCTAGTGAGAGCACTAGCCGCAACAGAAACGTCTTTCTGCAGACGGCATGTGACATCAACAAGAGATGGCATTACTAGTTGCAAGTAATTGTTTTCCGACAAGGCGTCCCCTGTGGAGAAACTACTACTCGAACTAGCAGGCATTGCAGGGATAGGTTGAGCACTCAAGGCAATCTGAGCGTCCTCGGACACTTGAGGCATCGGACTATCCTGCAATTCTGAAGGTATAGGTGGAACACTGATGGGAGTGACAGAATTACCAGTGCCTGACCGCTTGGGTACGCTACTGGAGAATGCATTAGCTTGTAAGGACTTAATCCGTACATCATACTCTGCAGCAGTATAACAGATTTCTGATCCAAGCTGGTAACCCCAGAATGGAACGATCAAGTCGTCAATTTGTGCATGCCATCGATAAGGGTCGAGCACAATGCGTAAGTCTCGCATGGAAGCAAATCCCAGTAGAAGGTCACCAGGGAAAGTAATCTGATCGACAACAAGGAAGGAAACAGTGAAGTCTCTACCTTGGATACCGCTGCCACCATTTATCATGTGGGGTTCGATACGTGGATTAGGGTAGAAATACTCACGTAGGCTGTTTTACGTATAATTGCTGTTATGTGAACAGAGCTCTTGCCAGCCGTTACCTATCTCCTTGGTTACACTCGTCAAACTGACTAGGCGGCTGGGCAGTACCCCGTAGTGGGTGTTTTGAAATAGTGTCAGCTCAGCACAATATGAAGACCGTGACTCAAGACGGTTGGTCGTGAGTCAACGGACACTGGTTACTGGTAACTGGTTACTACGTTACTACTACTGAGATTACTGGTAACTGGTTACTACGTTACTACTACTGAGAACTACACTAGACACACAACACTGTCACAACACTACACTAGACACAACACTGTCACAACACTACACTAGACACACAAAACTGTCACAACACTACACTAGACACACAACACTGTCACAACACTACACTAGACACACAACACTGTCATAACACTACTCTAGACACACAACACCTCACTAGAAACAACACTGTCACAACACTGCAGTAGACCCACAACACTGTCACAACACTACACTAGACTCACAACACTGTCACAACACTACACTAGACACACAACACTGTCACAACACTACAATAGACACACAACACTGTCACAACACTACAATAGACACACAACACTGTCACAACACTACACTAGACACACAACACTGTCACAACACTACATTAGACACACAACACCTCACTAGACACACAACACTACACTAGACACACAACACCTCACTAGACACACAACACTGTCACAACACTACACTAGACACACAACACCTCACTAGACACACAACACTGTCACAACACTACACTAGACACACAACACTGTCACAACACTACACTAGACACACAACACTGTCACAACACTACACTAGACACAACACAGTCACAACACTACTCTAGACACAAAACACTGTCACAACACTACACTAGACACACAACACGGTCACAACACTACACTAGACACACAACACTGGCACAATACTACACTAGACACACAATACTGTCACAACACTACACTAGACACACAACACTGTCACAACACTACACTAGACACACAACACAGTCACAGCACTACACTAGACACACAACACCTCACTAGACACACAACACTGTCACAACAGTACATGTAGTGATACTGGTCCTGTGGGGAGCAGCAGCAGGATAATACTGCACCACCTCTAGGGGCCCTTAACAACAACAACAGTTTGGCGTGCGTCATGGGCACCAACATATGGTGTGTGATTCTCTCCTACTTTATCCATTTATCACCGATGCAGATTACATGGTGAGTTTAAATATGTGGCCTGTAGTTATAACTTTTCTCTTGACATATGCAAGACATCACCATCCCTGTAGAAGCCATTATTAGATGTACTAGTCATTATATTTTGTTGTTGCAGAAGTACTATGAAGATTCTATGTTCAATAAAGCCTAGAGATAAGGCCTGTGTTTCTATCACAACAATTTATTGAACATAGAATCCTGGGCTACCTGGTGGTGATCCTGCGCTAGACTACATCACAACATGGAGCGTTTACTGAAACCTGAGAGGCTAGACTGTCACCCCAGCTTATCAACGGCTGCTCAGGAATGGAAGCACTGGTTTAAGACTTTCGAAAACTTCTTGGGAGCCCTTCCTAAAGAAGATCTAGATAAACTAAGTCTGCTCATCAATTTTGTGTCACCTAAGATATATGAGGCTATTTCTGAGTGTAATACCTACGAAGATGCTATCAAAACCCTCAAGTCTCAGTATATTAAACCTACAAATGAAATCTTTGCACGCTATCGCCTTGCAACTCGCCGCCAGCAGATTGATGAGTCCTTAGAGGAATACTTTCAAGCACTGAAAATTTTAGGTAAGGACTGTCACTTCCAAGCAGTGACAGCTGCTCAGTATTGTGAAGAGTCCATCAGGGATGCTTTTATCAGTGGCCTGCAATCACCAATAATAAGGCAGCGTTTATTGGAGAATAAAACTCTCGACTTAGCCGCTGCCTTTGACCAGGCAAGAGCTCTAGATTCAGCCCAGAAGAATTCTGAAGTATACAGTACCACTCAGCCTTCTCGAGTGGTAAGTGCTGCAATTCCTGACCAAGACTCTTGCAATGAAGTTACTGGGGAACCTGCCTCAGTGACAGCAGCAGCAGGTACGGTGTGTTTCTTTTGTGGTTTTTCAAGACATCCACGTCCAAAGTGTCCTGCTCGTGAAGCAATGTGCCATAAATGCCACAAGAAAGGTCACTTTGCTAAAGTATGTCGTGCTAATGCATCAACAAGAGCTAGTGCCTCCACACATTCCAGTGATCATGCGACTCTAGCAACAGTGACTTCTGCGGCTACTCCAAATTCACTGTCAAAGGCAGTTGTGAAAGTATTCATCAAAGGAACAGAAGTAGATGGTCTTATTGATAGTGGCAGCTCAGAGAGTTTCATCAACCTTGACTTAGTTAAACGGCTCTCCTTGACTCTACATCACTCATCAGGTACCGTTTCCATGGCATCAACATCTCTCTCTATTCAGACCTTAGGGTTTTGTAAGGTAAATCTCAGAGTTAATGGAAAGGATTATCAAGATGTACATTTAGCTATTCTGCCACAACTGTGCTCTGATGTTATCCTTGGTCAGGACTTTCAGAAGCTGCATGGTAGTGTCACCTTAACATATGGAGGTGAACTGCCTCCTCTTGTTGTCTGTGGACTTAGCACTTTAAGGGTAGACCCACCAAAGCTATTTGCAAATCTTACCGCGGATTGCCATCCTATATCAGCTAAGTCACGCCGCTATTCTTATGAGGATCGGATGTTCATTGAGAAAGAAACTCAGAGGCTGCTGAAGGAGGGTATTATAGAACCGAGTGATTCCCCTTGGCGTGCACAGGTTGTTGTTGTTAAAGATGGTTATAGGAAACGGAGACTGGCTATCGATTACTCTGAGACAATCAACAAATTTACACTTCTTGATGGGTACCCTCTACCTCGAATTGACGATACAGTGAACAAAATTGCTCAGTACTACGTGTTTAGCACAATTGATCTGCAGAGTGCCTATCATCAAGTCCCTATAAGGAATGAAGATAAACCATACACAGCGTTTCAGGCTAGTGATGGCCTGTATCAGTTTACCAGAGTCCCTTTTGGAGTCACCAATGGGGTAGCCTGCTTCCAACGAATTATGGATTCACTCATTCAGGAAGAGCAACTCATGGGAACTTACGCGTATTTAGATAATGTTACCATTTGTGGCAAGACCCAGGAGGAACATGATGCAAACCTTGATAAGTTTTTGGAAGCCGCCAAGAAGAAAAATATCAGTTACAATGAGGAAAAGTGCACTTTTTCAACTAAAAGGCTTAGCATCCTTGGTTATGTAGTGGAAGGAGGTTCAATATTCCCAGACCCTGAACGACTACGACCTCTACGGGAACTTCCAATGCCTCAAGACAAAAAGTCACTCCGAAGAACTCTTGGTCTCTTTGCTTATTACTCACAATGGATCTACAACTATTCAAGTAAAGTCCGCCCATTGAGTGCTACCACATTTCCTGTGACAAAGGAAGCAGAAGCCGCTTTCCATACTCTCAAACAGGACATTGAAAACTCAGTAGTTCAAGCCATTGATGAGTCCCTACCATTCGAAGTGGAAACGGATGCATCTGACATTGCCATTGCTGCAGTCTTATCTCAGGCAGGACGACCAGTAGCCTTCTTTTCGAGAACTTTTCAAGGATCAGAGAAATGTTATGCTGCTGTAGAAAAGGAAGCCCAGGCCATCATAGAAGCAGTTCGCCACTGGAGGCATTATTTAACTGGTAGACATTTCACCATAAGGACTGACCAACGGTCCGTGATGTATATGTTCGACAAGAGGCACAAAAGTAGGATAAAGAATGACAAGATATTACGCTGGAGGATGGAACTATCGTGTTATGACTTTGATATTCTGTACCGACCGGGTCAAGAGAACATCTCACCTGATGCATTCTCTAGGTCCCACTGTGGAGCAGCATGTCATGATTTGCAATCACTCTCAGCTCTCCACAAGGCTTTGTGTCACCCAGGAGTTACACGCCTGTACCATTTTGTCAAATCAAAGAACATGCCCTACTCAGTGGAAGATGTGCGACAAGTGATCAGAGCATGCAGAGTATGTGCAGAGTGCAAGCCAAACTTTCATCAGCCAGAGAAGACTCATCTCATAAAATCCACCCAGCCTTTCGAAAGATTGAATATAGATTTCAAAGGACCTCTACCAAGCACAAATCAGAATAGGTATTTCCTTAACATAGTAGATGAATATTCAAGGTTTCCCTTTGTATTCCCCTGTGCAAATATGGCTGCTTCAACTGTTATTAGTTGTCTTTCACAGTTGTTCTCTATTTTTGGTATGCCAGCTTATATCCATTCAGACAGGGGATCCTCGTTCATGAGTAACGAACTTCAGGAGTTTTTGGCTAGCAAAGGTATTGCCTGCAGCAGAACAACAAGCTACAACCCTCAAGGCAATGGTCAAGTGGAGCGGTTCAATGGTACTATATGGAAGGCAGTTACAATGACATTAAAGTCGCGCAATCTACCTGTTCAACACTGGCAAACTGTCCTACCTGATGCTCTTCACTCTATTAGATCACTGCTGTGCACAGCTACTAATGCAACCCCTCATGAAAGACTCCTCAACTATTCACGTCGTTCCTCTACGGGAGCCTCCGTGCCCACTTGGTTATGTCATCCTGGACCCGTTCTCCTGAAGAGTCACCGTAGGATGAACAAGACGGATCCTTTAGTGGAAGAGGTAGAGCTCCTGCAAGCTAATCCACATTACGCCCACATTCGCTACCAAAATGGTGAAGAGACTACAGTATCTACAAGACATTTAGCCCCAGTTGAAATCCCTATTAGTGTGGAATCTCAAGATACACCAATAGATGTGAAAGATGCTTCGTTTTCTCCTGGAAAGCCCCTTGAGACTACCCCTATGGAAATAGAGGATTCTGCTCCAGCAGTTAATCAAACCCCGCTGGAAAATATCGAACCTGGTGAAGAGGCTCAAGGGCTACGAAGGTCGGGACGTGTACGTCGCCCACCTAACAGTTTGGGAGATTACTGTCTCTGATATTTTAGAAGGGGGAGATTGTAGTGATACTGGTCCTGTGGGGAGCAGCAGCAGGATAATACTGCACCACCTCTAGGGGCCCTTAACAACAACAACAGTTTGGCGTGCGTCATGGGCACCAACATATGGTGTGTGATTCTCTCCTACTTTATCCATTTATCACCGATGCAGATTACATGGTGAGTTTAAATATGTGGCCTGTAGTTATAACTTTTCTCTTGACATATGCAAGACATCACCATCCCTGTAGAAGCCATTATTAGATGTACTAGTCATTATATTTTGTTGTTGCAGAAGTACTATGAAGATTCTATGTTCAATAAAGCCTAGAGATAAGGCCTGTGTTTCTATCACAACAGTACACTAGACACACAACACTGTCACAACACTGCACTAGACACACAGCACTGTCACAACACTACATTAGACACACAACACTGTCACAACACTTCACTAGACACACAACACTGTCACAACAGTTCAATAGACACACAACACTGTCACAACACTTCACTAGACACACAACACTGTCACAACACTTCACTAGACACACAACACTGTCACAACACTACACTAGATACACAACGCTGTCACAACACTACACTAGACACACAACACTGTCACAACAGTACACTAGACACACAACACTGTCAAAACACTACACTAGACACACAACACTGTCACAACACTTCACTAGACACACAACACTGTCAAAACACTACCCTAGACACACAACACTGTCACAACACTACACTAGACACACAACACTGTCACAACACTGCACTTGACACACAACACTGTCACAACACTACACTAGACACACAACACTGTCACAACACTTCACTAGACACACAACACTGTCAAAACACTACCCTAGACACACAACACTGTCACAACACTACACTAGACACGCAGCACTGTCACAACACTACACTAGACACCAAGCACTGTCACAACACTACACTAGACACACAACACTGTCACAACACTACACTAGGCACACAGTACGGTCACAACACTAGTCACACAACACTGTCACAACACTACACTAGACACACAACGCTGTCATAACACTTCACTAGACACACAACACTGTCACAACACTACACTAAACACACAACACTGTCACAACACTACACTAGACACACAACACTGTCACAACACTACACTAGACACAGCACTGTCACAACACTACACTAGACACACAACACTGTCACAACACTACACTAGACACACAATACCTCACTAGACACAGCACTGTCACAACACTACACTAGACACACAACACTGTCACAACACTACACTAGACACACAACACTGTCACAACACTACACTAGACACACAACACTGTCACAACACTACACTAGACACAACACGGTCACAACACTACTCTAGACACAAAACACTGTCACAACACTACACTAGACACACAACACGGTCACAACACTACACTAGACACACAACACTGGCACAATACTACACTAGACACACTATACTGTCACAACACTACACTAGACACACAACACTGTCACAACACTACACTAGACACACAACACAGTCACAGCACTACACTAGACACACAACACTGTCACAGCACTACACTAGACACACAACACTGTCACAACACTACACTAGGCACACAACACTGTCACAACACTACACTAGGCACACAACACAGTCACAGCACTACACTAGACACACAACACTGTCACAACACTACACTAGACACACAACACTGTCACAACACTACACTAGGCACACAACACTGTCACAACACTACACTAGGCACACAACACTGTCACAACACTACACTAGACACACAACACTGTCACAACACTACACTAGACACACAACACCACACTAGACACACAACACTACACTAGACACACAACACCTCACTAGACACACAACACTACACTAGACACACAACATCTCACTAGACACACAACACTGTCACAACAGTACACTAGACACAACACTGTCACAACACTGCACTAGACACACAGCACTGTCACAACACTACACTAGACACACAACACTGTCACAACACTACACTAGACACACAACACTGTCACAACACTACACTAGACACACAGCACTGTCACAACACTGCACTAGACACACAGCACTGTCACAACACTGCACTAGACACACAACACTGTCACAACACTACACTAGACACACAGCACTGTCACAACACTACACTAGACACACAGCACTGTCACAACACTACACTAGACACACAACACTGTCACAACAGTACACTAGACACACAGTACGGTCACAACACTAGTCACACAACACTGTCACCACACTACACTAGACACACAACGCTGTCATAACACTACACTAGACACACAACACTGTCACAACACTTCACCAGACATACAACACTGTCACAACACTTCACTAGTCAAACAACACTATCACAACACTACACTAGACACACAACACTGTCACAACACTTCACTAGACACACAACACTGTCACAACACTTCACTAGACACACAACACTGTCACAACACTTCACTAGACACACAACACTGTCACAACACTTCACTAGACACACAACACTGTCACAACACTACACTAGACACACAACGCTGTCACAACACTACACTAGACACACAACGCTGTCACAACACTACACTAGACACACAACACTGTCACAACAGTACACTAGACACACAACACTGTCAAAACACTACACTAGACACACAACACTGTCACAACACTACACTAGACACACAACGCTGTCACAACACTACACTAGACACACAACACTGTCACAACAGTACACTAGACACACAACACTGTCAAAACACTACACTAGACACACAACACTGTCACAACACTACACTAGACACACAACGCTGTCACAACACTACACTAGACACACAACACTGTCACAACACTACACTAGACACACAACACTGTCAAAACACTACACTAGACACACAACACTGTCACAACACTACACTAGACACACAACACTGTCACAACACTACACTAGACACACAACACTGTCAAAACACTACCCTAGACACACAACACTGTCACAACACTACACTAGACACACAACACTGTCACAACACTGCACTTGACACACAACACTGTCACAACATTACACTAGACACACAACACTGTCACAACACTACACTAGACACACAACACTGTCACAACACTACACTAGACACACAACACTGTCACAACACTTCACTAGACACACAACACTGTCAAAACACTACCCTAGACGCACAACACTGTCACAACACTACACTAGACACACAGCACTGTCACAACACTACACTAGACACCAAGCACTGTCACAACACTACACTAGACACACAACACTGTCACAACACTACACTAGGCACACAGTACGGTCACAACACTAGTCACACAACACTGTCACAACACTACACTAGACACACAACGCTGTCATAACACTTCACTAGACACACAACACTGTCACAACACTACACTAGACACACAACACTGTCACAACACTACACTAGACACACAACACTGTCACAACACTACACTAGACACACAACACTGTCACAACACTACACTATACACACAACACTGTCACAACACTACACTAGACACACAACGCTGTCATAACACTTCACTAGACACACAACACTGTCACAACACTACACTAGACACACAACACTGTCACAACACTACACTAGACACACAACACTGTCACAACACTTCACTAGACACACAACACTGTCACAACACTACACTAGACACAACACTGTCGCAACACTACACTAGACATTTAACACTGTCACAACACTACACTAGACACACAACACCTCACTAGACACAACACTGTCACAACACTGCACTAGACACACAACACCTCACTAGACACAACACATTCACAACACTACAATAGACACACAACACTGTCACAACACTACACTAGACACACAACACCTCACTAGACACAATACGGTCACAACACTACACTAGACACACAACACTGTCACAACACTACACTAGACACACAACACTGTCACAACACTACACTAGACACACAACGCTGTCATAACACTTCACTAGACACACAACACTGTCACAACACTACACTAGACACACAACACCTCACTAGACACAACACTGTCACAACACTACACTAGACACACAACACTGTCACAACACTACACTAGAGACACAACACTGTCAAAACACTACAGTAGACACACAACACTGTCACAACACTACACTAGACACACAACACTGTCACAACACTACACTAGACAGACAACACTGTCACAACACTTCACTAGACACACAACTCTGTCACAACACCACACTAGACACACAACACTGTCACAACACTTCACTAGACACACAACACTGTCACAACACTTCAATATACACACAACACTGTCACAACACTACACTAGACACAACACTGTCACAACACTACACTAGACACAACACTGTCACAACACTACACTAGACACACAACACTGTCACAACACTACACTAGACACAACACTGTCACAACACTAAACTAGACACACAACACTGTCACAACACTACACTAGACACAACACTGTCACAACACTACACTAGACACACAACACTGTCACAACACTACACTAGACACAACACTGTCACAACACTTCACTAGACACACAACACTTTCATAACACTACACTATACACACATCACTGTCACAACACTTCACTAGTCACTCAACACTGTCACAACACTACACTACACACAACGCTGTCACAACACTACACTAGACACAACACTGTCACAACACTACACTAGACACACAAAACTGTCACAACACTACACTAGACACACAACACTGTCACAACACTACACTAGACATACAACACTGTCACAACACTACACTAGACACACAACACAGTCACAACACTACACTAGACACACAACACAGTCACAACACTACACTAGACACACAACACAGTCACAACACTACACTAGACACACAACACAGTCACAACACTACACTAGACACACAACACTGTCACAACACTACACTAGACACAACACTGTCGCAACACTACACTAGACACAACACTGTCACAACACTTCACTAGACACACAACACTGTCACAACACTTCACTAGTCACTCAAGACTGTCACAACACTACACTACACACAACACTGTCACAACACTACACTAGACACACAACACTGTCACAACACTACACTAGACACACAACACCTCACTAGACACACAACACTACACTAGACACACAACACCTCACTAGACACACAACACTGTCACAACACTACACTAGACACACAACACTGCACTAGACACAAAACACTGTCACAACACTACACTAGACACACAGCACTGTCACAACACTACACTAGACACACAGCACTGTCACACTACACTAGACACACAACACTGTCACAACACTATACTAGACACACAGTACGGTCACAACACTAGTCACACAACACTGTCACAACACTACACTAGACACACAGCGCTGTCATAACACTACACTAGACACACAACACTGTCACAACACTTCACTAGACAGACAACACTGTCACAACACTACACTAGACATAACGCTGTCACAACACTTCACTAGACACACAGCACTGTCACAACACTACACTAGACACACAGCACTGTCACAACACTACACTAGACACACAACACTGTCACAACACTACACTAGACACACAGCACTGTCACAACACTACACTAGACACACAACACTGTCACAACACTACACTAGACACAACACTGGCACAACACCTCACTAGACACACAACACTGTCACAACACTACACTAGACACACAACACTGTCATAACACTGCACTAGACACACAACACTGTCACAACACTACACTAGACACACAGCACTGTCACAACACTACACTAGACACACAACACTGTCACAACACTACACTAGACATAACACTACACTAGACACACAACACTGTCACAACACTACACTAGACACAACACTACACTAGACACAACACTACACTAGACACAACACTACACTAGACACAACACTACACTAGACACAACACTAGACACACAACACTGTCACAACACTACACTAGGCACAACACTGTCACAACACTACACTAGACACAACACTGTCACAACACTACACTAGACACAACACTGTCACAACACTACACTAGACACAACACTACACTAGACACACAACACTGTCACAACACTACACTAGACACACAACTCTGTCACAACACTACACTAGACACAACACTACACTAGACACACAACACGGTCACAACACTACACTAGGCACAACACTGTCACAACACTACACACAACACTCTCACAACACTACACTAGACACACAACACTGTCACAACACTACACTAGACACACAACACTGTCACAACACTACACTAGACACAACACTGTCACAACACTACACTAGACACAACACTGTCACAACACTACACTAGGCACAACACTGTCACAACACTACACTAGACACAACTCTACACTAGACACACAACACTGTCACAACACTACACTAGACACAACACTGTCACAACACTACACTAGGCACAACACTGTCACAACACTATACGACGGTCCATGAATGTTTTTTACCCAGGTATTTGCTAAACATTACTTTAAGTGGACGCTGATGTTTATGACTAATGTGAATGTTAGATAACGAGTTAGCTAACTATATTCGGAGTAATAATTCCCGAGGATTAACAACCCGAAAACAACAGTGTGGTTTATTTTCACTGAAATCATTAGGTCTTTCCTTAGGATGGAACTCGCTGCACTTGACTGTCTCCCAGGTACCTAGTTACTGCTGTATAACAAGGGGCAGTTGGTATTAAAGTTGTCTATACGTCTCGTCTCGTCCGGGGTTTGATCCTGGGTTCTCTCAGTTGTAAGCTGAGTGATATTCCAGTGCGCTGTGTGCACATTGCTTTGTGAACATTACCAGAGCTGCTGTCCAGAATACTTCTGTATTTCCTGGTTGATCCTTTGTTTATTTACTGGTTGATCCTTTGTTTATTTCCTGGTTGATCCTTTGTTTATTTACTGGTTGATCCTTTGTTTATTTCCTGGTTGATCCTTTGTTTATTTCCTGGTTGATCCTTTGTTTATTTCCTGTTTGATCCTTTGTTTATTTCCTGCTTGATCCTTTGTTTATTTCCTGCTTGATCCTTTGTTTATTTCCTGGTTGATCCTTTGTTTATTTCCTGCTTGATCATTTGTTTATTTCCTGCTTGATCCTTTGTTTATTTTCTGCTTGATCCTTTGTTTATTTCCTGCTTAATCCTTTGTTTATTTCCTGCTTGATCCTTTGTTTATTTCCTGCTTGATCCTTTGTTTATTTCCTGCTTGATCCTTTGTTTATTTCCTGCTTGATCCTTTGTTTATTTCCTGCTTGATCCTTTGTTTATTTCCTGCTTGATCCTTTGTTTATTTCCTGCTTGATCATTTGTTTATTTCCTGCTTGATCCTTTGTTTATTTCCTGCTTGATCCTTTGTTTATTTCCTGCTTGATCCTTTGTTTATTTCCTGCTTGATCCTTTGTTTGTTTCCTGCTTGATCCTTTGTTTGTTTCCTGGTTGATCAAAGGATCCAGACTGGACTTGTTAACGTCCACATAATTAATCTTTCACATTTGTAATATAATGATGCAATAACTTGCCTTCTGGACCTGTTTCTTATTATATAGCATGACATTGTGACGAGGGTTGCACCACCAGTGATAATGTTGTGATGAGGGTCACACCACCAGTGATTGTTAATGTTGTGACGAGGGTTGCACCACCAGTGATTGTTAATGTTGTGACGAGGGTCGCACCACCAGTGATTGTTAATGTTGTGACGAGGGTCGCACCACCAGTGATTGTTAATGTTGTGACGAGGGTTGCACCACCAGTGATAATGTTGTGACGAGGGTCACACCAGTGATAATGTTGTGACGAGGGTCACACCACCAGTGATTGTTAATGTTGTGACGAGGGTCGCACCACCAGTGATAATGTTGTGACGAGGGTCGCACCACCAGTGATAATGTTGTGACGAGGGTCGCACCACCAGTGATAATGTTGTGACGAGGGTCGCACCACCAGTGATTGTTAATGTTGTGACGAGGGTCGCACCACCAGTGATTGTTAATGTTGTGACGAGGGTCGCACCACCAGTGAGAATGTTGTGACGAGGGTCACACCAGTGATAATGTTGTGACGAGGGTCGCACCACCAGTGATTGTTAATGTTGTGACGAGGGTCGCACCACCAGTGATTGTTAATGTTGTGACGAGGGTCGCACCACCAGTGATTGTTAATGTTGTGACGAGGGTCGCACCACGAGTGATAACATGACGAAGGTCGCACCACCAGTGATTGTTAATGTGACGAAGGTCGCACCACCAGTGATTGTTAATGTGACGAGGGTTGCACCACCAGTGATTGTTAATGTGACGAGGGTCGCACCACCAGTGATTGTTAATGTGACGAGGGTTGCACCACCAGTGATTGTTAATGTGACGAGGGTTGTACCACAAGTGATTGTTAATGTTGTGACAAGGGTCGCACCACCAGTGATTGTTAACGTGACGAAGGTCGCACCACCAGTGATTGTTAATGTGATGAGGGTCGCACCACCAGTGATTGTTAATGTGACGAGGGTCGCACCACCAGTGATTGTTGATGTTGTGACGAGGGTCGCACCACCAGTGATTGTTAATGTGACGAAGATCACACCACAAGTGATTGTTAATGTGACGAGGGTCGCACCACCAGTGATTGTTAATGTGACGAGGATCGCACCACCAGTGATTGTTAATGTGACGAGGGTCGCACCACCAGTGATTGTTAATATGACGAGGGTCGCACCACCAGTGATTGTTAATGTTGTGACGAGGGTCGCACCACGAGTGATTGTTAATGTTGTGACGAGGGTCGCACCACCAGTGATTGTTAATGTTGTGACGAGGGTCGCACCACCAGTGATAACGTGACGAAGGTCGCACCACCAGTTTTGTTAATGTTGTGACGAGTGTCGCACCACCAGTGATTGTTAATGTGACGAAGGTCGCACCACCAGTGATTGTTAATGTTGGGACGAGGGTTACACCACCAGTGATTGTTAATGTGACGAGGGTCGCACCACCAGTGATTGTTAATGTGACGAGGGTCGCACCACCAGTGATTGTTAATGTGACGAGGGTCGCACCACCAGTGATTGTTAATGTTGTGACAAGGGTCGCACCACCAGTGATTGTTAACGTGACGAAGGTCGCACCACCAGTGATTGTTAATGTGATGAAGGTCGCACCACCAGTGATTGTTAATGTGACGAGGGTCGCACCACCAGTGATTGTTAATGTTGTGACGAGGGTCGCACCACCAGTGATTGTTAATGTGACGAAGGTCGCACCACAAGTGATTGTTAATGTGACGAGGGTCGCACCACCAGTGATTGTTAATGTGACGAGGATCGCACCACCAGTGATTGTTAATGTTGTGACGAGGGTCGCACCACCAGTGATTGTTAATGTTGTGACGAGGGTCTCACCACCAGTGATTATTAATGTTGTGACGAGGGTCGCACCACCAGTGATTGTTAATGTTGTGATGAGGGTCGCACCACCAGTGATTGTTAATGTTGTGACGAGGGTCGCACCACCAGTGATTGTTAATGTGACGAGGGTCGCACCACCAGTGATTGTTAATGTGACGAGGGTCGCACCACCAGTGATACTGTTGTGACGAGGATCGCACCACCAGTGATTGTTAATGTGACGAGGGTCGCACCACCAGTGATTGTTAATGTGACGAGGGTCGCACCACCAGTGATTGTTAATGTGATGAGGGTCGCACCAACAGTGATTGTTGTGATGAGGGTCGCACCACCAGTGATTGTTAATGTTGTGACGAGGGTCGCACCACCAGTGATTGTTAATGTGACGAGGGTCGCACCACCAGTGATTGTTAATGTGACGAGGGTCGCACCACCAGTGATTGTTAATGTGACGAGGGTCGCACCACCAGTGATTGTTAATGTGACGAGGGTCGCACCACCAGTGATTGTTAATGTGACGAGGGGCGCACCACCAGTGATTGTTAATGTTGTGACGAGGGTCGCACCACCAGTGATTGTTAATGTTGTGACGAGGGTCGCACCACCAGTGATTGTTAATGTGACGACGGTCGCACCACCAGTGATTGTTAATGTGACCAGGGTCGCACCACCAGTGATTGTTAATGTGACAAGGGTTGCACCACCAGTGATTGTTAATGTGACGAGGGTCGCACCACCAGTGATTGTTAATGTGACGAGGGGCTCACCACCAGTGATTGTTAATGTGACGAGGGGCGCATCACCAGTGATTGTTAATGTGACGAGGGTCGCACCACCAGTGATTGTTAATGTTGTGACGAGGGTCGCACCACCAATGACTGTTAATATTGTGACGAGGGTCGCACCACCAGTGATTGTTAATGTTGTGACGAGGGGCGCACCACCAGTGATTGTTAATGTTGTGACGAGAGGCGCACCACCAGTGATTGTTAATGTGACGAGAGGCACACCACCAGTTATTGTCAGTGTTGTGACGAGGGGATCACCGCGAGTGATTGTTAATGTGACGAGGGGTGCACCACCAGTGATTGTTAATGTGACGACGGTCGCACCACCAGTGATTGTTAATGTGACCAGGGTCGCACCACCAGTGATTGTTAATGTGACGAGGGTCGCACCACCAGTGATTGTTAATGTGACGAGGGTCGCACCACCAGTGATTGTTAATGTGACGAGGGTCGCACCACCAGTGATTGTTAATGTGACGAGGGGCTCACCACCAGTGATTGTTAATGTGACGAGGGGCGCACCACCAGTGATTGTTAATGTGACGAGGGTCGCACCACCAGTGATTGTTAATGTGACGAGGGTCGCACCACCAGTGATTGTTAATGTGACGAGGGTCGCACCACCAGTGATTGTTAATGTGACGAGGGGCGCACCACCAGTGATTGTTAATGTGACGAGGGTCGCACCACCAGTGATTGTTAATGTGACGAGGGTCGCACCACCAGTGATTGTTAATGTGACGAGGGGCTCACTACCAGTGATTGTTAATGTGACGAGGGGCGCACCACCAGTGATAATGTGACGAGGGTCGCACCACCAGTGATTGTTAATGTGACGAGGGGCTCACCACCAGTGATTGTTAATGTGACGAGGGGCTTGCCACCAGTGATTGTTAATGTGACGAGGGGCGCACCATCAGTGATTGTTAATGTGACGAGGGTCGCACCACCAGTGATTGTCAGTGAATCCAAAGTAAGAATTTAAAATTTTAAAAGGTGGCCCGGTGGCCTGGTGGCTAAAGCTCCCGCTTCACACACGGAGGGCCCGGGTTCGATTCCCGGCGGGTGGAAACATTCGACACGTTTCCTTACACCTGTTGTCCTGTTCACCTAGCAGCAAATAGGTACCTGGGTGTTAGTCGACTGGTGTGGGTCGCATCCTGGGGGACAAGATTAAGGACCCCAATGGAAATAAGTTAGACAGTCCTCGATGACGCACTGACTTTCTTGGGTTATCCTGGGTGGCTAACCCTCCGGGGTTAAAAATCCGAACGAAATCTTATCTCCTGGCTCGGTTGATAGCGTCCTCAGCTCACACTGAAGGACCGGGGATCGATCCCGGCACGGGTGAAACATTGGGCATCTCTCGTTACACCTGCTATCTCTATTCATCCAGCATTAAGTAGGTACCTGGGTGTTAGCAGGCTGGTGTGGGTGGCATCCTGGGGGACATGTTTGCAAGACCCAAATGGAAATAAGACAGTCCTCGATGACGCACTGACTTTATTGGGTCACGCTGGGTTGCTAACTCTCTCCTGGGTTAAAAATCCTAACAAATCTTAAATCTTATTTAATTAGACGTTAAACTCCTTCGAGGTCATCATCAGGTCATCATCAGGTCATCATCAGGTCATCATCAGGTCATCATCAGGTCATCATCAGGTCATCATCAGGTCATGCGCTGCTCTAGCCTCACCAACTGTAAACATAAAATAATAATAACATAATTCCTTAACTAAGAATATAAAACAGATAACAAACTGTTGTTCTTATGTATTCTAATTCATCGTATTACCTGATTTAAATTTACAGTTAACAGGAAGTTAACCAATATGTTGTCATATTAACCAATATGTTGTCATATATTAACCAATATGTTGTCATATTAACCAATATGTTGTCATATATTAACCAATATGTTGTCATATATTAACCAATATGTTGTCATATATTAACCAATATGTTGTCATATATTAACCAATATGTTGTCATATATTAACCAATATGTTGTCATATATTAACCAATATGTTGTCATATTAACCAATATGTTGTCATATATTAACCAATATGTTGCCATATATTAACCAATGTTGTCATATTAACCAATATGTTGTCATATATTAACCAATATGTTGTCATATATTAACCAATATGTTGTCATATATTAACCAATATGTTGTCATATATTAACCAATATGTTGTCATATATTAACCAATATGTTGTCATATTAACCAATATGTTGTCATATATTAACCAATATGTTGCCATATATTAACCAATGTTGTCATATTAACCAATATGTTGTCATATATTAACCAATATGTTGTCATATATTAACCAATATGTTGTCATATATTAACCAATATGTTGTCATATATTAACCAATATGTTGTCATATATTAACCAATATGTTGTCATATATTAACCAATATGTTGTCATATATTAACCAATACGTTGTCATATATTAACCAATATGTTGTCATATATTAACCAATATGTTGTCATATATTAACCAATATGTTGTCATATATTAACCAATATGTTGTCATATTAACCAATATGTTGTCATATATTAACCAATATGTTGTCATATATTAACCAATATGTTGTCATATATTAACCAATATGTTGTCATATATTAACCAATATGTTGTCATATATTAACCAATATGTTGTCATATATTAACCAATACGTTGTCATATATTAACCAATATGTTGTCATATATTAACCAATATGTTGTCATATATTAACCAATATGTTGTCATATATTAACCAATATGTTGTCATATATTAACCAATACGTTGTCATATATTAACCAATATGTTGTCATATATTAACCAATATGTTGTCATATATTAACCAATATGTTGTCATATATTAACCAATATGTTGTCATATATTAACCAATATGTTGTCATATATTAACCAATATGTTGTCATATATTAACCAATATGTTGTCATATATTAACCAATATGTTGTCATATATTAACCAATATGTTGTCATATATTAACCAATACGTTGTCATATATTAACCAATATGTTGTCATATATTAACCAATATGTTGTCATATATTAACCAATATGTTGTCATATATTAACCAATATGTTGTCATATATTAACCAATATGTTGTCATATATTAACCAATACGTTATCATATATTAACCAATATGTTGTCATATATTAACCAATATGTTGTCATATATTAACCAATATGTTGTCATATATTAACCAATATGTTGTCAAATATTAACCAATATGTTGTCATATATTAACCAATATGTTGTCATATATTAACCAATATGTTGTCATATATTAACCAATATGTTGTCATATATTAACCAATATGTTGTCATATATTAACCAATATGTTGTCATATATTAACCAATACGTTGTCATATATTAACCAATATGTTGTCATATATTAACCAATATGTTGTCATATATTAACCAATATGTTGTCATATATTAACCAATATGTTGTCATATATTAACCAATACGTTGTCATATATTAACCAATATGTTGTCATATATTAACCAATATGTTGTCATATATTAACCAATATGTTGTCATATATTAACCAATATGTTGTCATATATTAACCAATACGTTGTCATATATTAACCAATATGTTGTCATATATTAACCAATATGTTGTCATATATTAACCAATATGTTGTCATATATTAACCAATATGTTGTCATATATTAACCAATATGTTGTCATATATTAACCAATACGTTGTCATATATTAACCAATATGTTGTCATATATTAACCAATACGTTGTCATATATTAACCAATATGTTGTCATATATTAACCAATATGTTGTCATATATTAACCAATATGTTGTCATATATTAACCAATATGTTGTCATATATTAACCAATATGTTGTCATATATCTACTATTATTCCAGTCATGAAACTAGGAGTCCTGAGAGCCTTGTATATTTGCAGTCTGGAATATTTAGGGATGAAAATTACAGTAAGATATTAAACATGGCCACAAAAGTGGTCTGTCTTAGGGATTTTATTGAGAAGATGTTATTGTCAGCTAGGAAGACTTTCTGCAGGACTGAACCTAGGTAGTTGACCCTCAGGAAAATAGTGCTATTTTTACCCTACAAGGAAAATCTACCCAGAGTCCATGAAGAGTTGGGCGATTGACAAACAACTTAGCTTACCTACTGAGTACGTGGGTCGTTCCGCTTCATGTGTTGAAACGTTAGGCATCTTTCCTTACACCTGGTGCCCCTGTTCACTTAGCAGTAAGTAGGTGCCTGGGCGTTAGTCATCTGGTGTGGGTTGCATCCTAGGGGTGATAGTATACCTTAGGCCTGGGCTTTGAAATGAGATGAGGTACGATAACAGCTTTTATCCTGTAAAACTGATTTAGTGTAAGAAAAAATCACTATAAATATTGTTTTTAAAATAAAATGGGACACTGAAACACAAGCTGATTAAGAATACACCATCCCACAGAGTCGGGGGTGTTTACAGATGCCTTGTACTCCGTCCCCGCTCTCATCTGTGGGAAAGACAGGTAATCCACTGAAAACTATACAAGCCCAATATCAGTATTCAAGTATTACAACACAGGAGTCGAATGAGTCTTCAACCATGTAAGTTCTCACACTCGTCCTCTAAGCTGGGCAGCAGGTCAGGTCATTGTACCCATCAGTTCCATCATTGAAAGAAACATGATGGTCATGCACTGTAACACTTGACTCATGGGTTATAAAAACTCGACAATCATACACAATCTTAAGTAAGGGTGCCGTACAAAATCGCCAGATTGCTAATTATGCAATGTGGTTTCATGAGTTATCGGTCAGGTAGGGAATGTGGTTTCATGAGTTATCGGTCAGGTAGGGAATGTGGTTTCATGAGTTATCGGTCAGGTAGGGAATAATGTGGTTTCATGAGTTATCGGTCAGGTAGGGAATGTGGTTTCATGAGTTATCGGTCAGGTAGGGAATGTGGTTTCATGAGTTATCGGTCAGGTAGGGAATGTGGTTTCATGAGTTATCGGTCAGGTAGGGAATAATGTGGTTTCATGAGTTATCGGTCAGGTAGGGAATAATGTGGTTTCATGAGTTATCGGTCAGATAGGGAATGGTGGCAACAGACCACTCTCTCCCAACGCGTCCTGCACGTTTTGACGCACTGCCTGTCTTAGTAATCCTGGGTGGCTTTACCTCCGGGCTTAAAAATCCAACAAAATCTTATCTCACGTGTTGTATCACTTTACATTGGGAATTGCTAATAGTGGATCGGGTGTAGCTGCAATGCTATTTAGGTCGTTGTTCGGTTGGTAACGCTCTCGTCTCACATACTGAGTATCCATGGTCCAATCCCCAACATAGTTGTAAACGTTAGGCATGTTTCTTTACACCTGCTGTCCCTGTTCACCTAGCAGTATGTACCTGGGTGGTAGTCAACTGGTGTGGGTTGCATCCTGGGGGACAAGATTGAAGGACACCAATAGAAATAAGACAGACAGTCGCCGATGACGCACTGACTTTCTTCGGTTATCCTAGGTGGCTAACTCTCCGGGTTAAAAATCTCAACATATCGTCTTGTCATTGTAATTGTAATTTGTATTTTTCACATTTTCTTTTACGAGGGTAGACTGATAGAAATTAAAACCACGGTAAAAAGGTGAGGAAATCAATTAGTAATGTCAGTTTAATAGGGAGGTTTCAGGAGAACATTATTTAATCCATCTCTGATAATTTTCAATAGTCATGAGGTGTCGACAGGTGGGAAATAAGAAATTACTCAGACTCTGGTGGCTAAAGCTCTCGCTTCACACGGTGAGGGTCTGAGTTCGATTCCCAGTCAGGGTGGAAACATTGGGCGTGTTTCTTTACACCTGTTGTCTATGTTCACCTATCAGTAAATAGGTACCTGGTTGTTAGTCGACTGGTGTGGGTCGCATCCTGGGACACTGACCTAATTTGCCCGAAGTGCTCTGCATATAGTAGTATGTCATAGATGTCAGCTAGGACTGTATACCTTGTACATGTACTTGTAGTAAATAAAGATTTATTATTATTATTATTATTATTATTATTATTATTATTATTATTATTATTATTATTAAATACTCGTGAATATCTTGATATTCTGAAATATATTCAAATACCCAAGAATGTGTAAACTAACACTGAAGCAAGCTAGACAAGTATGAGATAAAGATATTTAGTAACACTCAAAGCCTTTCAGGAATATCTGGAAATATTTGTGACTTATTAGAAATACTCAGGTATCATAGATACTTATGAATAAATAAACCCACAGTGACAGTTTCGTGTACTGAGCAGAGGTGACCGGGATGTGATGAGGAATATTCAGGGTATTATTATCTGTAGTAAAGTTCTTGCACAACTATGTATCATGTTCAAATAAAAGTTATTATTAATATTTAAGTAGTGTCCACCAGCACATATTTCTGGAACATTTTGGAAACTTGTGGTAGTAGTAGGAGGTGACAAGCAATTATACCAGTTTCTTAAATTACTCCAAAGTTCCATACAAAACTAAATCTTTTCTGACATAGGTCACATAGCCATTTAATAAATATAGTTTCATAAAGATGCTAGATTGGTTGATAGTGTTTTGATGCGGTTTTGGACGGTCTGTCCAGTGTTCATATTGTTCTCTATTTTGCATTCTGAATACTTTGGGAAGTTCCCAAACCCCACATGGGGAAGGGGGGGGTGGGTCAGAGGGGGTGGAGGGGGCGAGGGGGACCTTGACACACACTCTTTCAAGGGACAATCCATGTGTCAGACACATCCCTACCTCTGAGAGAATCTTTCTCCTCAACCTATCTCCGGCAACACTTGTAACATTACATAGCCTGAGTCTATGGTATTTCAAACAGTAGGAGAACAAAATTAGTACCAAAGCTTCCATGGCCACGTATGTGCTTGCAACAAAGGCATCATGTCAAGTGGTACTCTGGACACCTGATATCTAAAGCATTGATGGCCAAGTAGACTAAGGCGTCTCGAAATTTTGATGGACTTCTCGGGAGGCGTGCTAAAATATCGGGGGTTCAATCCCCAACTAGCGCAAAATATTTGTATATATAGCAGAATTTAGCTGAAAAAATTATGTTAGGTTAGATGAGGTTTCTAAGTTAGGTTTAGCCCAAAAAATACGTTTGTTAATATTTTCATTGAAAAAAATTATCAATCCAAGTTCAGCCTATTTGTCAAATTGGATCATTAGGCACAACACACACACACACACACACACACACACACACACACACACACACACACACACACACACACACACACACACACAGTGTGTGTGCAAGCCGGGTATGTGATACCTCACATAACCGGCCTGCCATTATCCAAACCTTGCCAATATCCGAACAGGCCCTGGAAAAGGGCAAAATTCTAAAATTATTACCGAAACATCCGAACAGCAATTCACATACGGCAGAAGGCTCATCATGGCTGTATCAGAGTTATGTTCTTGCCACCAAATATGATATCACTCATCCAGCCCATGGACCAGGGTGTGATTGTGGCTTTTAAGAGGCTATATCTCCGAAGATTCATGGAGGATGTGATGGTGGTAATTGACGAAAAAGGCCGAGATGTGGGAGCCTTGACCCTGGGCAACCTTAAAAAGTACAACCTGCGCATCATCATTCATAACCTCGCCCAGGCCTGGAATGATGTCCCGCCACCAACCCTCGCCTGGGTAAAAAACACTCTTCGGATGGCTGGTAACTTATAATTATGAGTACTAAAGGAGGAGTGCCAAGCCTGACCTGTCTTCTCTCTTACACCTCGTCTAAAACTACTCGTACCAAGCTCAGAGGGCAAATGGCATTCAAACATCATGCTATGGTCAGCAGAATGACTCAATAATGGTCAGTGATCACGAAGGGAGATGGTGAATCAGTAATGGTTGTATGAGTCACATACTACTGACACTACTGGTAACTGATACTACTGAGAGCTCGGCGACACTAACATATGGCATCCCGACATACAGCTGATGCAAACTAGAGGCAACAGGCATACTGCTCTGGGCTGATTCTGTACAATGTCAAAGTGCACAACAGTTGAACATTATAACTGTACATGAGGATATTATTAGAATGGAAGCTAATATAATGGAACTTATTACAAGGTTTGATATATCACAATTCATAATTAATAGACTCAATGATGGGATTATACAATAAAAGTGATAAAAAAAAATTGATCGATCAATCTGTATTCATGCGATCTATGGATTCTGAGGAAGGATATGTGCAAAGAAAGAAGTGTTTAACATAAAAGGCAGACTTGGTGCACTCAAATCTAGACTGTTAAATCTCAGAATTCAGAGAGAACGTGAACCCCCCAAAAATTTCTTGAATATTAATAAGTTGATATTGTAGCAGACAGTAGAAATACACTTTAAACTATATTATTCATCTATACAGGTTATTTACATTTAACCCCAACTCTGCGAGGGTGAGATTTACACATGCAGAATGGGTATCATCTCTGGGAGGATCAAACTCTGTTGCAATGGCTAACTCATGTCGTGGTTGAGGCAGATCTGAACTGGTATTTACAAATGATACTTGAGGATTTCTCAGTACTTGTCATTTACAGAGTCAGGAGGATTGTCAGTCTGTTACATTAGTCTGAGTAGGAACATCATCATCTTCACATACTAACTTCATATGATCTAAATGTGAATCTTTATACTGACCAGTACTAATTTTTCTAACTTTATTCTTATTGCCATGGATATATTCAACTCGATAAGGACCAACAAACTTTTGGTCGAGCTTAGGCATTGCAGATGTTTTGTTAAAGTTAGTCAGCATAACTCTCGAACCTACTTTAATTTTGGTTGGCTTTGCTTGAGTATTAGTGACTTGTAAATTCTGCTGTTGATTTGTGAAGTGTTTCACGGATTCTTCTAAAAACACTTTGAGCGAAGCTGGTACGAGTTGCTATGAAATCATCAGGGTTGTAATTTGGTTTTGGGTTAGAATATAACAACTCATGGCAAATGTTTATCTACACCATACAATGCATAATATGGAGTGTCACCTATAGAAGCAATGTAAGTAGAATTGATTGCACATTGAACAGCAGGTATAACTTCATCCCAAGTTTCACTCTTGGGATTGATAGTGGCTCTCAAACATCAAGTACTTTCTTTAGTTCTTTCCACTAACCCATTACTAGCAGGATAGTGAGGGACATGGTAGATTTAGAGATCTTGTACAAAGTACACAATTTTTCAAGAATCTCATACAGAATTCATCTCCATTATTGGTTACTAGGGACTTAGGAGTCATATGCCTGCAGATGATACATTCTTTAAATGCTTTAGCTACTGTCTCGGCAGTCTTATCTGCAATAGGAACTGACTCACAATATCTGGTGAAATGATCTGTCATAACACACAAATGTTTGTTGCCCTGGAGGGAACATTGGAAATTAGTTAACAGATCTAGCGCAACTCTTTCTCTTGGTTCGGTGGTAGTTGGATACACCTGGATTGGATTAGGACCATTAACATTGCCTTTATGTTGCATGCAGACACTACATTTCTTAACATACTCAGAAATATCAGTTGCCATACGAAGCCAAAAGCATTTCAGTCTGGCTTGCTTTACAGAACGATCTGTACCAGGGTGCACAACACCTGGTACATCGTGAACTAGCTGTAAGGCTACATTCACTAGTGACTGGAATTACTAACTGGTATACCCGTCTGCTAGGAGTACCCAGCTCAGCTGTTCAATACAGTAATTCTTGGTTCGTGACAAAGTCACTGATGGGTGCTGGTGGCTTCACAGTCAAAATAAGATCTTCCTGGAGCAGGAATTGAATTACACCAGACCACATGGTATCTGTTCATTGAGCATTATTTACATCTTCGGCAGTAAATGGAGGGTTTGCAGTTACTATACTAACATGTCACAATAAAGCATCTGCGACTACATTTGACTTGCCAGGTAAGTGTTCAAAGGTGGGATTGAACTCTGGGATAGTCAGGGTCCATCTGGCTAACCTTCCAGTAGGTTGTTTGTTCTGGGATAAAGGTATCAGTGGAGCATGGTCTGTCAAGACATGAACAGAGTACTGATATATAATGTCTCAGAAGTGCTTTAAAGACCACACTTTTGCTAAAACTTCTTGCTCAGTTACTGTATAATTATGTTCAGCCTTTGTAAGGACTCGGCTAACAAATGCAACTGTGTTGTACCTGCCATCAGTCTTTTGAGCTAGTACGGCACTTATGCCAATTGAACTAGCATCATTTGTCAGATAGAAAGGCTTAGAAAAATCTTGAAATTTAAAAATTGGAGCAGATGTTAGCTTTTCTTTGAGAGTTTGGAATGCTCTTTCTTGACGGAAGGTCCAAACGAAAGGAGCATCTTTCTTAAGCAACTCAGAGGAGCAGCTGTGGAAGAAAAATTGGCAATGAAAGATCTATTAAAACCTGCTAAGCCCACAAAGCTTCAACATCAGCATCAGCAGTTTTGGGAGATGGAAAATTTAATACTGCAGTTACTGTACTTTGGTCAGTAATAATCCCTCTATGAGTGACTACGTGGCCAAGAAACTTGATTTCTGATCTGAAAAATTGACATTTAAACAGTTTGATCTTTAAATTGGCTTCTTCAAGCTTACAAAGTACTACACCAAGGCTTCTCAGGTGTGTATCCATGTCTTCAGACATGACGATTACGTCATCTAAGTACACCTTAAGTGCATTACCTATGAGGCCTCTAAAGATATTAGTCATGAGCCTCAAAAATGTGATAGGTGAAGATTGTAAACCGTAGGCCATACGGAGGAAGTGATAATGACCTGTAGGAGTGGAAAATGGGATTAGCTCTTAGCTGTCCTTATGAAGAGGGACTTACCAAAACCTTTGTAACAAGTCCAGGGTTGAAAAGACTTTGTTATCTATGATGTTATGTAAAAGGTCACCAAGTACAGAAAGTGGGAAGTGATCTGGAATAGTTTTCGCATTTAACTTCCTAAAGTCAATCACTGGGCGCCAAGTACCATCCTTCCTAGTTACTAGGATCAAGGGTGCATTCCAGGGTGAATTACTAGGTATGATAACTCAATCATCAAGCATCTGATTGATCAGTTCTTCTGCGACAGCAACTTGTGAATGAGGCATTCTGTATGCAGGTATATAAATAGGTCTGGTACCAGGTTCAAGTGGGATATGATGGGACAATAAGTTTGTTATACCCATCTTCTCACCTTCATGTGATTGATCCAGTTATTGATTTTGATGGATTCAAGGCGAAAGATTTCCATCGCCAGTTACTCAAGGCTGGGGAAAAACTGCAGAAGACGATGTGCAGGACTGGCTAAAGTGCAACGAAGACGACCCTGGTGTGCAATCTCTGACGAATGCAGAGATTGCAGAATCAGTGTTGCACCGGGAACATTCCGAATGTGACGACGACGAGAATGATCCAATGTCTCCAAGACCAAAAACATGAGCATCATGGGCAGGTGTCGAAACACTTTTGGAGTATTTGGAGCAGCCACTCTCCACAGCCCATTTGAAAAGTTATGGTTCTGTGGTCTGTGAAATCCGGGAGGCTGTTATAGACGACGTTGAATTAGTTTTTAAACCTACAACGCCGTCGCAGATGGCGATATGACGGGGTACGGATGGCGATATGACGATAGTGATGCGCATTTTTTACCCCTCACGTATCCGGAAAATACACGTTTCCGAACCGGTCTCGGCCCATATAGTTCGGATATGAGAGGTATCACTGTATATAACATTTGGTTACATATTGAGGATGATTGAAGTGATAGTTATGCCTCCACACATTCCCACTCACAAATTAATGCCCACTCAGGTAATGGGAACAATACTCGGCCAGAGAGAATATCAGAATCGTCTCTTTGCAACATACAGTGTACGTGATATGTTCATATGCTTTTCTAAAAATGAATCTACACCATTAATTAATATTTTAGATTTGTTGATTGAAGTTGTTTTTCATAGTTCGAAAGAAGTGTAAGACATTTCTGCATTAAGTTGCGGTGTGGGAAGGTCATTGACCTTTTTTGGACCTTGTGCAAAATGACCTTTATCCTTGTAGTAGCAGGTGAATGAGTGAGGGATGTGAGGAAGTGAAAGAGGAATGACAGGTACTTTGTCACATTTATATTGAATATGAGACCTACTCTCGCTCACACAGGTGTTAGGGACCAACACATACCCACACAGGTGTTAGGGACCAACACATTCCCACACGGTTGTTAGGAACCAACACACGCCCGCACAGGTGTCAGTGACCAACACACGCCCACACAGGTGTTAGTGACCAACACACACCCACACAGGAATTAGAGACCAATACACGCCGATACAGGTATTAGGAACCAGCACAGACCCACACAGCTGTTAAGGACCATCACACACCTCCATAGGTGTTATGAACCAACACACACTCTCACAGGTCGTAGGGACCATCACACACCCACACAGGTGTTACAAACCACCACACACTCACAATTGTGTTATGGACCAACACACGCCCACACAGGTGTTAAGGACCAGCACATGCCAACACAGGTGTTATTGACCAACACACCCATACAGGTGTTAGGGACCAACATACACCAACAGAGGTGTTAGTGACCAATACACACCCACACAGGTGTTACTGACCAACACACACCCACACAGGTATTTGGGACCAACACACACCTACACAGGTGTTAGTGACTGATAAACACACACTCAAACAGGTGTTAGTGACCAATAAACACACACCCACACAAGTCTTAGTGACCAATAAACAAAAATCCACACAGGTATTAGTGACCAATAAACACACGCCCACACACGTCTTAGTGACCAATAAACACCCACCCACACAGGTCTTAGTGACCAATAAACTCATCCACACAGGTATTAGTGACCAATAAACACACGCCCACAGTCTTAATGACCAATAAACACACCCACACAGGTGTTAGTGACCAATAAACACACATCCACACAGGTATTAGTGACCAATAAACACACGCCCACACAGGTGTTATTGACCAATAAACAAACACCCACATACATTCCGAGATGATAGCTGGACACCAACACACACATACATACATTCATACATTCATTACTTTATGAAGGGATACGGCAAAGCTCCTGGAGCTCTGGGAGTGTGTACCCAGTAGCAGTCAGTGAAGAGGCTGGACCAGGAGCTGTGAATCGACCTCTGAAACCACAAATAAGCGAGTACAAATAGGTGAGTACACACACACAAACTGTGACTCGACTCGTACAACCACACACAGATGTTGAAGTGTAATACACTCACATGTCCACACAAGTGTTTGAGACCAGCACACACACACACACACACACATATATATATATATATATATATACACACACACACACACACACACACACATACACACACACACACAAGGACAGGATGTTCCAGGGAGGGGACACAGAAACAAGAGGCCACAATTGGAAGTTGAAGACACAAATGAGTCAGAGAGATAGTAGGAAGTATTTCTTCAGTCATAGAGTTGTAAGGCAGTGGAATAGCCTAGAAAATGACGTAGTGGAGGCAGGAACCATACACAGTTTTAAGACGAGGTTTGATAAAGCTCATGGAGCGGGGAGAGAGAGGGTCTAGTAGCAACCGGTGAAGAGGCGGGGCCAGGAGCTAGGACTCGACCCCTGCAACCACAAATAGGTGAGTACAAATAGGTGAGTACACACACACACACACACACACACACACACACACACACCCTGTTCGCAGATGATGTGAAGTTAATGAGAAGAATTAAATCAGATGAGGATCAGGCAGGACTTCAAAGAGACCCGGACAGGCTGGACACGTGGTCCAGCAACTGGCTTCTTGAATTCAACACTGCCAAATGCAAAGTCATGAAGATTGGAGAAGGGCAAAGAAGACCCCAGACAGAGTATAGGCTAGGTGGACAAAGACTGCAAACCTCACTCAAGGGGAAAGATCTTGGGGTGACCATAACACCGAGCACGTCTTCAGAGGCACACATCAACCAGATAACTGCTGCAGCATATGGGCGCCTGGCAAACCTGAGAACAGCGTTCCGACATTTTAGTAAGGAATCGTTCAAAACACTGTGCACTGTGTACGTCAGACCCATACTGAAGTATGCAGCACCAGTTTGGAGCCCACACCTATTCAAGCACGTCAAGAAGCTAGAGAAAGTACAAAGGTTTGCAACAAGGCTAGTTCCGGAGCTCAGGGAAATGTCCTACGATGAAAGATTGGGGGAGATCGGACTGACGACACTGGAGGACAGGGGAGACATGATAACTACATACAATATTCTGCTTGGAATAGATAAGGTGGACAGAGACAGGATGTTCCAGAGAGGGGACACAGAAACAAGGGGTCACAATTGGATGATGAAGACTGAAGTCACTCAGTCTGACGGGTTATCCCAGGTTCTCTACACATATGCTGCTATGTATGATAATTCTATGTAACTGTATTTGTGTATACCTGAATAAACTTACTTACTTACTTACTTACTATTCTTCAGTCATAGAGTTGTCAGGAAGTGGAATATCCTAGCAAGTGATGTAGTGGAGGCAGGAACCATACATAGCTTTAAGACGAGGTATGACAAAGCTCAGGAAGCAGAGTGAGAGAGAGAGAGAGAGAGAGAGAGATAAGATAAGATAAGATAAGATTTCGTTCGGATTTTTAACCCCGGAGGGTTAGCCACCCAGGATAACCCAAAAAAGTCAGTTCGTCATCGAGGACTGTCTAACTTATTTCCATTGGGGTCCTTAATCTTGTCCCCCAGGATGCGACCCACACCAGTCGACTAACACCCAGGTACCTATTTGCTGCTAGGTGAACAGGACAACAGGTGTAAGGAAACGTGTCGAAATATTTCCACCCGCCGGGAATCGAACCCGGGCCCTCCGTGTGTGAAGCGGGAGCTTTAGCCACCAGGCCACCGGGCCTAATAACGATCAGTGAAGAGGGGGGACCAGGAGCTGAGTCTCGACCCCTGCAACCACAATTAGGTGAGTACACACGATAAAATCAAGGAAATCATTCTAGATTGAGACAGATGAGTGGATTCAATTAATTTACTTTTAAAAAGGCTTTTGGTAGCGTTCCTGTGAGAGATCAATCTGGTGACTGCAAACCACAGCAGCTGTGCAAGGTAAATGATTTTAATGGCGAGCAGGGTTCCTATTTACAAGAATATGCTGAAGAATGATAGCATGAATAAAATGAATGACACCATGAATGACACCACGAATGACACCACGAATGACACCACGAATGACACCACGAATGACTCCATGGATGCCACCAGACCCCATGGCCTGGTGGCAAAAGCTCCTGCTTCACACGGTGAAGGGTCAGGGTTCGATTCCCGGCGAAGGGGTGGAAACATCGGACGTGTTTCCTTACACCTGTTGTCTATGTTCACCCATCAGTAAAATGGGTACCTGGGTGTTAGTGGACTGGTGTGGGTCGCATCCTGGGACAAACTGATCTAATTTGCCCGAAATGCTCTACATAACAAGCAGCTTTCTGTGTAGTAGTATGTCATTAATGTCAGCTAGGACTGTATACCTTGTACATGTACTTGTAGAAAATAAAGATTATTATTATTATTATTATTATTATTATTATTATTATTATTATTATTATTATTATTATTAATGATGCCATGAATGACACCATGAATGATACCATGAATGACACCATGAATGATACCATGAATGATACCATGAGTGATACCATGAATGATACCATGAATGATACCATGAATGATACCATGAATGACACCATGAATGACACCATGAATGACACCATGAATGACACCATGAATGATACCATGAGTGATACCATGAGTGATACCATGAATGATACCATGAATGATACCATGAATGATACCATGAATGACACCATGAATGACACCATGAATGACACCATGAATGATACCATGAGTGATACCATGAGTGATACCATGAGTGATACCATGAATGATACCATGAATGATACCATGAATGATACCATGAGTGATACCATGAATACCATGAATGACACTATCAACAGCACCATGAATGACACCATCAACAGCACCATGAATGACACCATCAACAGCACCATGAATGACACCATCAACAGCACCATGAATGACACCATCAACAGCACCATGAATGACACCATCAACAGCACCATGAATGACACCATCAACAGCACCATGAATGACACCATGGGTTGTCACAAGTGTCACTAGAGGTGCTACAGAGATCACTACTACTTCGAAACACCCAAATTCAGTTTCAGATTTTAACTTACAAAAAGTTACAATAGACACAGATAAGAGAATAACACAAACATAATGTGCACACTAACAGTTTACAAAGTCCGTCTTTATAATCCAACAAATTACGTTCCAAAAGGTAAGAAATAAATAAAGAAGTGGCGGTAGAGAGGAAAGTGAGAAGAGGCAACACATATAATACGAACTGTGAGTTGAAATATTGGATGAAACAACGAGAAGCTGCCAGCCACACTTGTCTAACTTTACAAAACAACATTTAGAAATGTAGATGATGGAAATAAATGGTATAAAATACAGACACAATGGAAATATAAACACAAATGCAATATAAACACAAATCGCAATTCACACAACCATTTAATTAACTACAGAAACTCAAGACTTATAGCCACAGAAGACAACACTCAATACAGAAGAATCCTGGAATCATCGCTTATCTCTATAACCAACAATTTCAACCAGAACAATGGCTTCTATAACATAGCTGAACCACTCGCCAAGAAACTTCTTCATCGCTATCCCACATAAGAACATAGAACACTGCAGAAGGTCTACTCACAACTTGTCCAATATCCCCGCCTAGCTACCCAAGACTCTATAACCCCACCCGGTAGATCATCAGATGCAGCATTCTTCACCTGACCTCAACATTCTGAACCTGGCAATATAAACACAAGTGCAGTATAATGTGATCCTTTATTGACTACGTTTCGCCCACACAGTGGGCTTTTTCAAGTCACAAACAGAACTACCTGGGGTGGAAGGAACGCGAGTATTTAATACGCGAGTATTAAATACTCGCGTTCCTTCCACCCCAGGTAGATCCGTGTGTGACTTGAAAAAGCCCACTGTGTGGGCGAAACGTTGTCAATAAAGGATCATATTATACTGCATTTGTGTTTATATTTCCAATGTAGATGATAAGATGCTGGAAAAACTGTTCTCACATGTCAGACTAAACTGGAATGTGTTGCGTTGGGCATATGTTGTCAACACCTGACATACACATGTGAAGATGTCAGATATAAACCTTCAAAACGAGTCATGATATAAGCTCAGACCTTAAAATATAATTTTCGAAGAAAGGCTGATGATAACAGTGGATATGAGGGAAAGATAATTTATTAAGAACCAGAGTCACTGTTAGAAAACTGTGGTGTAAAATAGTTATAAGAGGAACCAGCGACTGCTACACTCACTCCAGACTTTAAAAACCTTAACAGAGGTTCATTTAGTACATTATACATAACATAGATTAAGCCCAGCCTGGAGTATGATGCATCAACACGGTGCCCATACCATGTAAAGTATATAATGAACCAGAGAAGACCAGCGACGTAACCAGATTATGAGCAGATGATAGACTGATAACGATGAACTAGGAAGAGCACCAAGGAACTAAGCCTAACAACCCTAGAAGAACAGGATTAAGGGGGGATATGATGATATAAAAAATACTCAGAGGATTAGAGTAGATAAGGACAGGTTATTTGATATGCAAGAAGAGAGTCAGGCGACACAGATGATAGACACATCAGTCTCAGGCGCTGTTAGTGCTACACTAGACCTGCTTCCTAACCTATTTTGGGCAGCGGTCAGCACCAGTGGTCAGAAACTTACTAAAGGTGTTCTCATCTTATTTCTGATTTTCTCCATACATAGGCTCTTTTTTGAATAGTTAAAAATAATAAAGTTATTGATTTTTTTCCAGTTTTTCTATTTAAATAAGAGGACTTTACATTCAGTCTTTATATTCACTTTGGGTTATCGCCCCCCCCCCCCCGAGGAAATACTCCCACACCCCTACGGGTGGCGAGCTTCCCCTGTTAAGCGCTGCACTAGGTGAAGGTTGGATCATATCTGCTACATCTCTCACTGGTTCTGGACATCATCGTCCCCGCTACATCAGTGGTTCTGGGCATCATCGTCCCCGCTACATCTCTCAGTGGTTCTGGACATCATCGTCCCCGCTACATCAGTGGTTCTGGGCATCATCGTCCCCGCTACATCAGTGGTTCTGGGCATCATCGTCTCCGCTACATCAGTGGTTCTGGACATCATCGTCTCCGCTACATCAGTGGTTCTGGGC
Source organism: Cherax quadricarinatus (assembly GCF_038502225.1). Lineage (NCBI taxonomy): Eukaryota > Metazoa > Arthropoda > Malacostraca > Decapoda > Parastacidae > Cherax > Cherax quadricarinatus. The sequence continues at coordinate 2,367,252 of NC_091348.1, forward strand.
ATCATCGTCCCCGCTACATCAGTGGTTCTGGACATCATCGTCTCCGCTACATCAGTGGTTCTGGGCATCATCGTCCCCGCTACATCAGTGGTTCTGGGCATCATCGTCTCCGCTACATCAGTGGTTCTGGACATCATCGTCTCCGCTACATCAGTGGTTCTGGGCATCATCGTCTCCGCTACATCAGTGGTTCTGGACATCATCGTCTCCGCTACATCAGTGGTTCTGGGCATCATCGTCCCCGCTACATCTCTCAGTGGTTCTGGGCATCATCGTCCCCGCTACATCAGTGGTTCTGGGCATCATCGTCCCCGCTACATCAGTGGTTCTGGACATCATCGTCTCCGCTACATCAGTGGTTCTGGGCATCATCGTCCCCGCTACATCAGTGGTTCTGGGCATCATCGTCCCCGCTACATCTCTCAGTGGTTCTGGACATCATCGTCCCCGCTACATCAGTGGTTCTGGGCATCATCGTCCCCGCTACATCAGTGGTTCTGGGCATCATCGTCCCCGCTACATCTCTCAGTGGTTCTGGACATCATCGTCCCCGCTACATCAGTGGTTCTGGGCATCATCGTCCCCGCTACATCAGTGGTTCTGGGCATCATCGTCCCCGCTACATCTCTCAGTGGTTCTGGACATCATCGTCTCCGCTACATCAGTGGTTCTGGGCATCATCGTCCCCGCTACATCAGTGGTTCTGGGCATCATCGTCCCCGCTACATCAGTGGTTCTGGGCATCATCGTCCCCGCTACATCAGTGGTTCTGGGCATCATCGTCCCCGCTACATCAGTGGTTCTGGACATCATCGTCCCCGCTACATCTCTCAGTGGTTCTGGGCATCATCGTCCCCGCATCATCTCTCAGTGGTTCTGGGCATCATCGTCCCCGCATCATCTCTCAGTGGTTCTGGGCATCATCGTCCCCGCTACATCTCTCAGTGGTTCTGGGCATCATCGTCCCCGCTACATCTCTCAGTGGTTCTGGGCATCATCGTCCCCGCTACATCTCTCAGTGGTTCTGGGCATCATCGTCCCCGCTACATCTCTCAGTGGTTCTGGGCATCATCGTCCCCGCTACATCAGTGGTTCTGGGCATCATCGTCCCCGCTACATCAGTGGTTCTGGGCATCATCGTCCCCGCTACATCTCTCAGTGGTTCTGGGCATCATCGTCCCCGCAACATCTCTCAGTGGTTCTGGGCATCATCGTCCCCGCTACATCAGTGGTTCTGGGCATCATCGTCCCCGCTACATCTCTCAGTGGTTCTGGGCATCATCGTCCCCGCTACATCAGTGGTTCTGGGCATCATCGTCCCCGCTACATCAGTGGTTCTGGGCATCATCGTCCCCGCTATCTCTCAGTGGTTCTGGGCATCATCGTCCCTGCTACATCTCTCAGTGGTTCTGGGCATCATCGTCCCCGCTACATTAGTGGTTCTGGGCATCATCGTCCCCGCTATCTCTCAGTGGTTCTGGACATCCTCGTCCCCACTACATCAGTGGTTCTGGACATCATCGTCCCCGCTACATCAGTGGTTCTGGGCATCATCGTCCCCACTACATCAGTGGTTCTGGGCATCATCGTCCCCGCTACATCAGTGGTTCTGGGCATCATCGTCCCCGCTACATCAGTGGTTCTGGGCATCATCGTCCCCGCTACATCAGTGGTTCTGGGCATCATCGTCCCCACTACATCTCTCAGTGGTTCTGAGCATCATCGTCCCCGCAACATCTCTCAGTGGTTCTGGGCATCATCGTCCCCGCTACATCAGTGGTTCTGGGCATCATCGTCCCCGCATCATCTCTCAGTGGTTCTGGGCATCATCGTCCCCGCTACATCAGTGGTTCTGGGCATCATCGTCCCCGCTACATCAGTGGTTCTGGGCATCATCGTCCCCGCTACATCAGTGGTTCTGGGCATCATCGTCCCCGCTACATCAGTGGTTCTGGGCATCATCGTCCCCGCATCATCTCTCAGTGGTTCTGGGCATCATCGTCCCCGCTACATCTCTCAGTGGTTCTGGGCATCATCGTCCCCGCTACATCAGTGGTTCTGGGCATCATCGTCCCCGCATCATCTCTCAGTGGTTCTGGGCATCATCGTCCCCGCTACATCAGTGGTTCTGGGCATCATCGTCCCCGCTACATCAGTGGTTCTGGGCATCATCGTCCCCGCTACATCAGTGGTTCTGGGCATCATCGTCCCCGCTACATCAGTGGTTCTGGGCATCATCGTCCCCGCATCATCTCTCAGTGGTTCTGGGCATCATCGTCCCCTCTACATCTCTCAGTGGTTCTGGACATCATCGTCCCCGCTACATCTCTCAGTGGTTCTGGGCATCATCGTCCCCGCTACATCAGTGGTTCTGGACATCATCGTCTCCGCTACATCAGTGGTTCTGGGCATCATCGTCCCCGCTACATCAATGGTTCTGGGCATCATCGTCCCCGCAACATCTCTCAGCGGTTCTGGGCATCATCGTCCCCGCAACATCTCTCAGCGGTTCTGGGCATCATCGTCCTCGCTACATCTCTCAGTGGTTCTGGGCATCATCGTCCCCGCAACATCTCTCAGTGGTTCTGGGCATCATCGTCCCCGCAACATCTCTCTGTGGTTCTGGGCATCATCGTCCCCGCTACATCAGTGGTTCTGGGCATCATCGTCCCCGCTACATCTCTCAATGGTTCTGGGCATCATCGTCCCCGCTACATCAATGGTTCTGGGCATCATCGTCCCCACTACATCTCTCAGTGGATCTGGGCATCATCGTCCCCGCTATATCAGTGGTTCTGGGCATCATCGTCCCTGCTACATCTCTCAGTGGTTCTGGGCATCATCGTCCCCGCTACATTAGTGGTTCTGGGCATCATCGTCCCCGCTACATCTCTCAGTGGTTCGGGGCATCATTGTCCCCGCTACATCTCTCAGTGGTTCTGGACATAATCGTCCTCCCTACATCAGTGGTTCTGGACATCATCGTCCCCGCTACATCAGTGGTTCTGGACATCATCGTCCCCACTACATCAGTGGTTCTGGACATCATCGTCCCCGCTACATCAATGGTTCTGGACATCATCGTCCCCGCTACATCAGTGGTTCTGGACATCATCGTCCCCGCTACATCTCTCAGTGGTTCTGGACATCATCGTCCCCGCTACATCAGTGGTTCTGGACATCATCGTCCCCGCTACATCTCTCAGTGGTTCTGGGCATCATCGTCCCCGCTACATCTCTCAGTGGTTCTGGACATCATCGTCCCCGCTACATCAGTGGTTCTGGACATCATCGTCCCCGCTACATCAGTGGTTCTGGACATCATCGTCCCCGCTACATCAGTGGTTCTGGACATCATCGTCCCCGCTACATCAGTGGTTCTGGACATCATCGTCCCCGCTACATCAGTGGTTCTGGGCATCAACGTCCCCGCTACATCTCTCAGTGTTTCTGGGCATCATCGTCCCCGCTACATCTCTCAGTGGTTCTGGGCATCATCGTCCCCGCTACATCTCTCAGTGGTTCTGGACATCATCGTCCCCGCTACATCAGTGGTTCTGGACATCATCGTCCCCGCTACATCAGTGGTTCTGGACATCATCGTCACTGCTACATCAGTGGTTCTGGGCATCATCGTCTCCGCTACATCAGTGGTTCTGGACATCATCGTCCCCGCTATGTCAGTGGTTCTGGACATCATCGTCCCCGCTACATCAGTGGTTCTGGACATCATCGTCACCGCTACATCAGTGGTTCTGGGCATCATCGTCCCCGCTACATCAGTAGTTCTGGACATCGTCTCCGCTACATCAGTGGTTCTGGGCATCATCGTCCCCGCTACATCAGTGGTTCTGGACATCATCGTCCCCGCTACATCTCTCAGTGGTTCTGGACATCATCGTCTCCGCTACATCATTGGTTCTGGACATCATCGTCCCCGCTACATCAGTGGTTCTGGACATCATCGTCTCCGCTACATCATTGGTTCTGGACATCATCGTCCCCGCTACATCAGTGGTTCTGGACATCATCGTCCCCGCTACATCTCTCAGTGGTTCTGGACATCATCGTCTCCGCTACATCATTGGTTCTGGACATCATCGTCTCCGCTACATCATTGGTTCTGGACATCATCGTCTCCGCTACATCAGTGGTTCTGGGCATCATCGTCCCCGCTACATCAGTGGTTCTGGACATCATCGTCCCCGCTACATCAGTGGTTCTGGACATCATCGTCCCCACTACATCAGTGGTTCTGGACATCATCGTCTCCGCTACATCAGTGGTTCTGGACATCATCGTCCCCGCTACATCAGTGGTTCTGGACATCATCGTCTCCGCTACATCAGTGGTTCTGGACATCATCGTCTCCGCTACATCAGTGGTTCTGGACATCATCGTCTCCGCTACATCAGTGGTTCTGGACATCATCGTCCCCGCTACATCAGTGGTTCTGGACATCATCGTCCCCGCTACATCAGTGGTTCTGGACATCATCGTCTCCGCTACATCAGTGGTTCTGGACATCATCGTCCCCGCTACATCAGTGGTTCTGGACATCATCGTCCCCGCTACATCTCTCAGTGGTTCTGGGCATTATCGTCCCCGCTACATCAGTGGTTCTGGACATCATCGTCTCCGCTACATCAGTGGTTCTGGACGTCATCGTCCTCGCTACATCAGTGGTTCTGGACATCATCGTCCTCGCTACATCAGTGGTTCTGGACATCATCGTCCTCGCTACATCAGTGGTTCTGGACATCATCGTCTCCGCTACATCAGTGGTTCTGGACATCATCGTCCCCGCTACATCAGTGGTTCTGGACATCATCGTCCTCGCTACATCAGTGGTTCTGGACATCATCGTCCTCGCTACATCAGTGGTTCTGGACATCATCGTCCTCGCTACATCAGTGGTTCTGGACATCATCGTCTCCGCTACATCAGTGGTTCTGGACGTCATCGTCCTCGCTACATCAGTGGTTCTGGACATCATCGTCTCCGCTACATCAGTGGTTCTGGACGTCATCGTCCTCGCTACATCAGTGGTTCTGGACGTCATCGTCCTCGCTACATCAGTGGTTCTGGACATCATCGTCTCCGCTACATCAGTGGTTCTGGACATCGTCTCCGCTACATCAGTGGTTCTGGACATCGTCTCCGCTACATCAGTGGTTCTGGACATCGTCTCCGCTACATCAGTGGTTCTGGACATCATCGTCTCCGCTACATCAGTGGTTCTGGACATCATCGTCTCCGCTACATCAGTGGTTCTGGACATCATCGTCTCCGCTACATCAGTGGTTCTGGACATCGTCTACCAGTGGTTCTGGACATCATCGCTACATCAATGGTTCTGGACATCATCGTCTCCGCTACATCAGTGGTTCTGGACATCATCGTCTCCGCTACATCAGTGGTTCTGGACATCATCGTCTCCGCTACATCAGTGGTTCTGGACATCATCGTCTCCGCTACATCAGTGGTTCTGGACATCATCGTCTCCGCTACATCAGTGGTTCTGGACATCATCGTCTCCGCTACATCAGTGGTTCTGGACATCATCGTCTCCGCTACATCAGTGGTTCTGGACATCATCGTCTCCGCTACATCAGTGGTTCTGGACATCATCGTCTCCGCTACATCAGTGGTTCTGGACATCATCGTCTCCGCTACATCAGTGGTTCTGGACATCATCGTCTCCGCTACATCAGTGGTTCTGGACATCATCGTCTCCGCTACATCAGTGGTTCTGGACATCATCGTCCCCACTACATCGCTACATCAGTGGTTCTGGACATCATCGTCTCCGCTACATCAGTGGTTCTGGACATCATCGTCTCCGCTACATCAGTGGTTCTGGACATCATCGTCTCCGCTACATCAGTGGTTCTGGACATCATCGTCTCCGCTACATCAGTGGTTCTGGACATCATCGTCTCCGCTACATCTCTCAGGAATAAGAATAAAACAATAAAACAAGTACATAAAGTAGTTTCAGTGAACTATAAATGCTAGTCGAAATTTATAAGATTTCCCTCATCCTGTCAGAGTGCAAAATATTTAACAGGTTCCTGTTTTACACTCGTCTGACAGGATGTTAGTACCTCCCTGTGTGACTGCTGTCTATCAGCCTAATACGTGTCGAAAGCAAACTACATACACAGTTTCAAGAACCGGTATGACCGGGTCCTGGCCTGCTAACGGGATTTAAGAAGGGGAGCCAGGAGCTGTGTATCGACCCTTGCAAACACAGCTGAGTGCATCCAACCACATATTCTTGATGCAAATTATAATTGTGAGGTAAAAGCAACGGAAATGATGCAGTAAGTGTAGACCTTTCAACTCCGCCCCCCCCCGTCTCTCTCTCTCTCTCACACACACACACACACACACACACACACACACACACACACACACACACACACACACACACACAAACACACACACACACACACACACACACACACACACACACACAAACACACACACACACACACACACACACACACACACACACACACACACACACACACACACACTGAAGAAGAAACTGCTAAGGGACATCGATACCTCAAAGGCAATGGGACCGGACAACATCTCCCCGTGGGTCCTTAGAGAGGGAGCAGATATGTTGTGCGTGCCACTTGCCACAATCTTCAACACATCCCTGGAAACTGGGCAACTACCTGAGGTATGGAAGACGGCAAATGTAGTTCCCATTTTTAAAAAAGGAGACAGAAAAGAGGCACTAAACTATAGACCTGTGTCATTGACGTGTATAGTATGCAAAATTATGGAGAAGATTGTCAGGAGGAGAGTGGTGGAGCACCTGGAACGGAACAGGGGTATAAATGCCAACCAGCACGGATTCACGGAAGGCAAATCCTGTGTCACAAACCTTCTGGAGTTTTATGATAAAATAACAGAAGTAAGACAAGAGAGAGAGGGGTGGGTTGATTGCATCTTCTTGGACTGCAAGAAGGCCTTTGACACAGTTCCTCACAAGAGATTAGTGCAGAAGCTAGAGCATCAGGCGCATATAACAGGAAGGGCACTGCAATGGATCAGAGAATACCGGACAGGGAGGCAACAACGAGTCATGGTACGTAATGATGTATCACAGTGGGCACCTGTGACGAGCGGGGTCCCACAGGGGTCGGTCCTAGGACCAGTGCTATTTTTGGTATATGTGAACGACATGACGGAAGGGTTGGATTCAGAAGTGTCCCTGTTTGCAGATGATGTGAAGTTAATGAGGAGAATTAAATCTGATGAAGACCAGGCAGGACTTCAAAGAGACCTGGACAGACTGGACACCTGGTCCAGCAAATGGCTTCTCGAATTTAATCCTGCCAAATGCAAAGTCATGAAGATAGGGGAAGGGCACAGAAGACCACAGACAGAGTATAGGCTAGGTGGCCAAAGACTGCAAACCTCACTCAAGGAGAAAGATCTTGGGGTGAGTATAACACCGAGCATGTCTCCGGAAGCACACATCAATCAGATAACTGCTGCAGCATATGGGCGCCTGGCAAACCTGAGAACAGCATTCCGATACCTTAGTAAGGAATCATTCAAGACACTGTACACCGTGTATGTCAGGCCCATACTGGAGTATGCAGCACCTGTTTGGAACCCGCACTTGATAAAGCACGTCAAGAAACTAGAGAAAGTACAAAGGTTTGCGACAAGGTTAGTTCCAGAGCTAAGGGGAATGTCCTATGAAGAAAGATTAAGGGAAATCGGCCTGACGACACTGGAGGACAGGAGGGTCAGGGGAGACATGATAACGACATATAAAATACTGCGTGGAATAGACAAGGTGGACAAAGACAGGATGTTCCAGGGAGGGGACACAGAAACAAGAGGCCACAATTGGAAGTTGAAGACACAAATGAGTCAGAGAGATAGTAGGAAGTATTTCTTCAGTCATAGAGTTGTAAGGCAGTGGAAAAGCCTAGAAAATGACGTAGTGGAGGCAGGAACCATACACAGTTTTAAGACGAGGTTTGATAAAGCTCATGGAGCGGGGAGAGGGAGGGCCCAGTAGCAACCGGTGAAGAGGCGGGGCCAGGAGCTAGGACTCGACCCCTGCAACCACAAATAGGTGAGTACAAATAGGTGAGTACACACACACACACAAACACACACACACACACACACACACACACACACACACACACACACACACACACACACACACACACACACACACACACACACACACACACACACACACACACACACACACACACACACACACACACACACACACACACACACACACACACACACACACACACAAACACACACACACACAACTGAGCAACCTATACTACAACCCACTCACTGTTCCCTCTGCCACCAACCCCCATATCACAAACCTCACCCCAACAGCTGTCCCTTATGGGCATTCTGACCCCACCCCCATCAACACAAACCCCACCTACACCACAGCCCCATATAGGCCCCCACCAAGGCTCTCGCTCCCCCAACCCCAATATACTTGCATGACCACAATGATAGAAAAGAAACTGAAGGTTTGGTACACAAACGCGGATGGAATAACGAATAAACATGAGGAGTGGAATGAAAGAATCAGTGAAAAATCCCCAGACATCATAGCAGTCACAGACACAAAACTCGCTGAGACAATAACAGACACAATCTTCCCAACAGGATATCAGATCCTGAGGAAAGATAGAAGGAGTAGAGGGGGAGGAGGGGTTGCACTGCTCATAAAACACCAATGGGGATTTGAGGAAATGGAAGGCATGGACATGATTGGAGAAAGAGACTACATTGTAGGTACAATTCAGTCCGGAGAACATAAAGTAGTCATTGGAGTGATGTATAACCCACCACAGAACTGCAGGAGGCCAAGAGAGGAGTACGAAGAAAACAACAGGGTGATGGTGGACACACTGGCTGAGGTGGCAAGAAGAGCTCACTCGAGCAGAGCAAAGTTACTGGTAATGGGCGATTTCAACCACAGGGAGATCGACTGGGAAAACCTGGAGCCACATGGGGGTCCCGAAACATGGAGAGCCAAGATGATGGATGTGGTACTTGAAAACCTCATGCATCAACATGTCAGGGACACAACCAGAGAGAGAGGGGAGGATGAGCCAGCAAGACTGGATCTTGTGTTCACCCTGAGCAGTTCAGACATTGAGGACATCACTTACGAGAGGCCCCTTGGAGCTAGCGATCATGTGGTTCTGAGTTTTGACTATATAGTAGAGTTACAAGTGGAGAAGGTAACAGGAACTGAAGGGGACAGGCCAAACTATAAAAGGGGGGACTACACAGGTATGAGAAACTTCCTGCAGGAGGTTCAGTGGGACAGAGAAATGGTAGGAAAATCAGTAAACGAGATGATGGAATATGTGGCAACAAAGTGCAAGGAGGCAGAGGAAAGTTTTGTTCCCAAGGGAAACAGAAATAATAGGAAGACCAAAACGAGTACTTGGTTTACCCGAAGGTGTAGGGAGGCAAAAACTAAGTGCAACAGAGAATGGAAAAGGTACAGGAGGCATAGGACCCAGGAAAACAAGGAGATTAGTAGAAGAGCCAGAAACGAGTATGCGCAGATAAGGAGGGAGGCCCAGTGACAGTATGAAAACGACATAGCATCGAAAGTCAAATCTGACCCGAAACTGCTGTATAGCCACATTAGGAGGAAGACAACAGTCAAGGACCAGGTGATAAGGCTGAGGAAAGAAGGTGGAGAACTCACAAGAAACGATCAAGAGGTATGTGAGGAGCTCAACACGAGATTTAAGGAAGTATTTACAGTAGAGACAGGAAGGACTCTGGGGGGACAGACCAGATTTGGACACCAACAAGGAATACACCAACAAGTGTTGGACGACATACATACAGATGAGGAGGAGGTGAAGAAACTGCTAAGGGACATCGATACCTCAAAGGCAATGGGACCGGACATCTCTCCGTGGGTCCTTAGAGAGGGAGCAGATATGTTGTGCATACCACTTACCACAATCTTCAACACATCCCTGGAAACTGGGCAACTACCTGAGGTATGGAAGACGGCAAATGTAGTTCCCATTTTCAAAAAAGGAGACAGAAAAGAGGCACTAAACTATAAACCTGTGTCATTGACGTGTATAGTATGCAAAATTATGGAGAAGATTATCAGGAGAGTGGTGGAGCACCTGGAACGGAACAGGAGTATAAATGCCAACCAGCACAGATTCACGGAAGGCAAATCTGATGAGGACCAGGCAGGACTTCAAAGAGACCTGGACAGACTGGACACCTGGTCCAGCAAATGGCTTCTCGAATTTAATCCTGCCAAATGCAAAGTCATGAAGATAGGGGAAGGGCACAGAAGACCACAGACAGAGTATAGGCTAGGTGGCCAAAGACTGCAAACCTCACTCAAGGAGAAAGATCTTGGGGTGAGTATAACACCGAGCATGTCTCCGGAAGCACACATCAATCAGATAACTGCTGCAGCATATGGGCGCCTGGCAAACCTGAGAACAGCATTCCGACACCTTAGTAAGGAATCATTCAAGACACTGTACACCGTGTATGTCAGGCCCATACTGGAGTATGCAGCACCTGTTTGGAACCCGCACTTGATAAAGCACGTCAAGAAACTAGAGAAAGTACAAAGGTTTGCAACAAGGTTAGTTCCAGAGCTAAGGGGAATGTCCTATGAAGAAAGATTAAGGGAAATCGGCCTGACGACACTGGAGGACATTAGGGTCAGGGGAGACATGATAACGACATATAAAATACTGCGTGGAATAGACAAGGTGGACAAAGACAGGATGTTCCAGGGAGGGGACACAGAAACAAGAGGCCACAATTGGAAGTTGAAGACACAAATGAGTCAGAGAGATAGTAGGAAGTATTTCTTCAGTCATAGAGTTGTAAGGCAGTGGAATAGCCTAGAAAATGACGTAGTGGAGGCAGGAACCATACACAGTTTTAAGACGAGGTTTGATAAAGCTCATGGAGCGGGGAGAGAGAGGGCCTAGTAGCAACCGGTGAAGAGGCGGGGCCAGGAGCTAGGACTCGACCCCTGCAACCACAAATAGGTGAGTACAAATAGGTGAGTACACACACACACACACACACACACAAACACACACACACACACACACACACACACACACACACACACACACACACACACACACACACACACACACACACACACACACACACACACACACACACACACACACACACACACACACACACACACACACACACACACACACACACACACACACACACACACACACACACACACACACACACAAAACACACACACACACACACACACACACACACACACACACACACACACACACACACACACACACACACACACATTTGTATTCAGTTCTGCACTGTAATCTTTATTGTATTCTGTTCGTATTTATATTTTGTATTTTTTTCCATAGTTGTACATTCAGAATTTATCCCCGTTGAACACCACATTACTTTCTCTGACCCACTGCTGAACTATTTCCATTGACTTGCAAGTTTGCTGTGTCCCCCACGGATGCCACCCTCGTATATATTCCAGTAACTGTGTCTCATAATAATATTCCTCTGTATTGTTCTTGTCTGTGTGTTATGAGAGTGAAGGTGAGGCTCGAGTGGAGTACCTCGCCTCGAGGAACACCTCTTCACTGTGCCACTCTCGGATTTTTTTTGTTGAATATTATTCGCTGGACGATTTTTAAGAAGCTTGATCCGTCTCCTTACATATGTGAGTTATTACTTTTGAAGGCCTCGTGTGTGCTGTGACACCATGATCATACATATCGTAATCTTTCGCAAGGATTGTGTATATTTTGTTATCCAGCACATGCAAAACGATGTTTACAGTACCAGTGAAAGACGGGTGGAAGAATTTCTTATGGACTATCAAATCTTGTAGTGGTGAGAGGCAGGAGCGACCTGGGTCTAGGTTCTGCACCCACGTTATCTTGGCGTTTATAAGTATTGCAAGTTTTTGCGTTCCACACTGCACTAGTCACAGTTATCTTGTTTTGCCATTATGTAATTATAGAATAAGGTATCAGTACACTGCTGATGTGTCCAATTTTATTAAAAAATAAAACTTATTAACTCTTTTCAGACTCCTCCTCTCCTCTTCCCTTCCTCTTTCATGTCTTTTTCTTACCATTCTCTTCCTCGATGTACATAAGAGCATTTCACCCTTCATGCAAGTTGTGTTCATTTAATATCACATACCTGCAAGCCCCTCCCAAGGAGGTCCTCGCTAGTAATCCCTTTCTTAAATCACTTGCAAAGGCAACCACTCAATAAATTTCTCTCTTAACTGTTAGTAATAATTTATCACAAGATCTATACACTAATGGATCTCAGCAGGAGTCTACTGACAGGGCTGCATCTGCTCTTATTGCCACCTTCGTAGTTAAGAACGATAGCAACTTTGTTGAGTTAGGCATAAGAATAAACAACTGGGCGTCTACACTGCAAAATTCTCTCCCATCCTGATGACACTAAAGTTAACTTATGACACTGAGCTTGACTATGATTATTACTGATTCTTTATCACTGAAGATTGTTGAATCACATAATGAATCTTAATAAAATGCTCATTGGATAAGCCAGGTATAGATACTCAAAAATCCTGTACAGTTGTTATGGATTTCGTCACACAATGGATTGCTCCTTCATGATAAAGTTGATACGTGAGACATTAGCATAATACACAACCCGCACATAGAAGAGAGGAGCTTACGACGACGTTATGGTCCAACTTGGACAATTTACAATGTCACACTAACGAAAGGAGAGAAGGAGGAAGTATATATAGGCAGGAGGTGGTAGCAGTAGTAGTAGTGGAGTGGAAGGTCGTCGTAAACTCCCCTCTTCTATGTGCGAGTTATTTGTGTATCGTTCCAGCCACGGTATTGTGCCTTTCTTTGTCATTAGCATAAATTAGCATTAGGAATAATAGTCAATACAATAAATGTGATATATAAAAATATCTCAATTAAAATAAGATACCAAACATTTAGCAGATTTCCTAAATTTTCTTGCAACATTTAAGTCATCTGTAGATATAAATCCAGATTTGCTCCTGTAAACCCTTTAAGGGTCTAGTTCCCAGGAATTTTTGTGTATCCATACACTCCGGCGCTGCGTCCACAGGATGGACACGGAGTGTACAGTAAACTAGCCAGTTTAAAACTAAATCTTTCCCACTGTCTTCCTCACCCTCTTCTCTCCTTCCAGCCTTCCCCTCACTCTCCTTCCATCCAGCCTTCCCCTCACTCTCCTTCCATCCAGCCTTCCCCTCACTCTCCTTCCATCCAGCCTTCCCCTCACTCTCCTTCCATCCAGCCTTCCCCTCACTCTCCTTCCATCCAGCCTTCCCCTCACTCTCCTTCCATCCAGCCTTCCCCTCACTCTCCTTCCATCCAGCCTTCCCCTCACTCTCCTTCCATCCAGCCTTCCCCTCACTCTCCTTCCATCCAGCCTTCCCCTCACTCTCCTTCCATCCAGCCTTCCCCTCACTCTCCTTCCATCCAGCCTCCCACTCACTCTCCTTCCATCCAGCCCCCCACTCACTCTCCTTCCATCCAGCCTCCCACTCGCTCTCGTTCCATCCAGCCTCCCACTCACTCTCCTTCCATCCAGCCTTCCCCTCACTCTCCCATCCAGCCTTCCCCTCACTCTCCTTCCATCCAGCCTTCCCCTCACTCTCCTTCCATCCAGCCTCCCACTCACTCTCCTTCCATCCAGCCCCCCACTCACTCTCCTTCCATCCAGCCTCCCACTCGCTCTCGTTCCATCCAGCCTCCCACTCACTCTCCTTCCATCCAGCCTCCCACTCGCTCTCCTTCCATCATGCCTCCCACTCACTCTCCTTCCATCCAGCCTCCCACTCACTCTCCTTCCATCCAGCCTCCCACTCACTCTCCTTCCATCCTGCCTCCCACTCACTCTCCTTCCATCCAGCCTCCCACTCGCTCTCCTTCCATCCAGCCTCCCACTCACTCTCCTTCCATCCAGCCCCCCACTCTCCTTCCATCCTGCCTCCCACTCATTCTCCTTCCATCCAGCCCCCCACTCACTCTCCTTCCATCCTGCCTCTCACTCACTCTCCTTCCATCCAGCCTTCCCCTCACTCTCCTTCCATCCAGCCTCCCACTCTCCTTCCATCCAGCCTCCCACTCACTCTCCTTCCATCCAGCCTTCCCCCTCACTCTCCTTCCATCCAGCCCCCCACTCACTCTCCTTCCATCCAGCCTCCCACTCGCTCTCCTTCCATCCTGCCTCCCACTCACTCTCCTTCCATCCTGCCTCCCACTCACTCTCCTTCCATCCAGCCTCCCACTCACTCTCCTTCCATCCAGCCTTCCACTCACTCTCCTTCCATCCAGCCCCCCACTTACTCTCCTTCCATCCAGCCTCCCACTCACTCTCCTTCCATCCTGCCTCCCACTCACTCTCCTTCCATCCAGCCTCCCACTCGCTCTCCTTCCATCCTGCCTCCCACTAACTCTCCTTCCATCCAGCCCCCCACTCACTCTCCTTCCATCCAGCCTCCCACTCGCTCTCCTTCCATCCTGCCTCCCACTCACTCTCCTTCCATCCTGCCTCCCACTCGCTCTCCTTCCATCCAGCCTCCCACTAACTCTCCTTCCATCCAGCCTTCCCCTTCACTCTCCTTCCATCCAGCCTCCCACTCACTCTCCTTCCATCCAGCCTCCCACTCACTCCCCTTTCATGCAGTCTTCCCCTCACTCTCCTTCATCCAGCCTCCCACTCACTCTTCTTCCATCCACTCTTCCCCTCACTCTCCTTTCATTCTTTCTCATGATTCATCCCACCCTCCAGTGTTCCTTCCCTTCGTTCCCCTTCTCCAGCCTTTCTCCTCTCCTTCCCTCTTCATCTCTCACTCTCTCTCTCCTTTTTTTTACAGAGGGTTTGGCAAGGTTAGGTTAAGGATTCCTAACTTTATTTATAAGCTAAGATCTGTTACCTACATCAACTCATTTAAAAGCCTTTTTTATTGTTATGAAACATACAGGTTGGGAACAGTATGACGTTGGAGGCATATGTGCTACAGTAATTTCATTTGATCAACTGACTTTATTTCGTTGATATCACTATGCTGTATGAGCATGTTCCAGACTCGAGTCATCCTGGGAATAAATAATCTCAGATGTTGCGATATCCTGGAGAAGGGTACAGCTAGAGTAAAGTTGCTGTTTGCTGCCCGTCTTGTGGTACAGAAGCTCACTTCTCGTTGTCTTCGGAATGGAACCAAGTGTGGTACTTTGACAATGTTGACCTTGTACATAACAGTAAGACCGCGCACAGATCTATCCAGGATGTGTCCAGACGAGATATAAGGCGACTTCCTCTGTTCTCTACTCTGTCAAGAAGTCGCAGATGAGATGGATGGGGAATGGGGCAGGTAGTCCAAGGAAATGGAGCATACCCAAGGTGCGAGCGCACAGAATCTTGCAATCCCTACTGTCAAGCAGATGCGAGATACGTCGAAGTGCTGTAAGCTTCGTGGCCGCCTTGTTTGGAGTCAAATTTCACTCCAAGGATATCAACTTCGTCCTCGGGTACCATCACTCTCATATTCATACTTACTACTGCTCCGGCATTACCATCATGGTGCCTATAGACCATCATCATTTGTGTTTTCTCAGGAGCAACTGTTTCCTGCCATTGTTTACCCAAGACTGATATAGCTTTTAGTTGCTGGTTGATATAGCATAGTATAGCATATCCTCTCTTTGATAAATCAGTGTCAGAGTACAGTCGTCTTCATATGCATGGCATCCTGGAATAAGATGAAGGTTATTGAAGTAGACATTCCATAACAATGGCCCAACACGCTTCCCTGTGGAACACTTGCCCCAGTAGGATGTCTTGCTGACTCTGTCCTATTGAGAACTACACTTAGAGATCTATCTTGAAGGTAATCACTGCTTAATTAAGGAGACAGTGTAGAGCCTGCAATTCCCAGTGCTTGCAGTTGACTCTCTCTCTCCACTCTTCTCACCTTCCATCCCCCTTAAGTCTCCCTCCTTGCCTTCCCTCACTTCCTCCAGCCATCCTCTCATCTTCCCCTCCTTCACTCCAGTTATCTTCTTACCTTCCTTCTCTCTTCTTCTACTGTTACTCTCACCTTCTTTTCACAAGATAAACTTCACAAAACAACGTAAAAAAAAAATCTGAGAAACAATAACATAAAATTCTCCTCAATACGAACTAGATTTGGATTATCAGAAATTCACTTTGATTCTATAGTTAATTAAACATTGTGTTTATTATCATCGTCGCGGATGTCACTCAGGTAAAATTATATTAGAAATAATTATATAATTATTAGGAAATTATTGTTTCTATTGTTGCCATTTATTAATAAGGAATCTTAAGAGACAAATAGTGTTGACTGAACGTTACTTGGGAGAGGTAATGTGGCAGTGAGACTCAGGTACCTTACACCTGCTGCCCCTGTACACCTAGCAGTAAGTACCTGGGTGTTAGCTACCTTACACCTGCTGCCCCTGAACACCTAGCAGTAAGTACCTGGGTGTTAGCTACCTTACACCTGCTGCCCCTGTACACCTAGCAGTAAGTACCTGGGTGTTAGCTACCTTACACCTGCTGCCCCTGTACACCTAGCAGTAAGTACCTGGGTGTTAGCTACCTTACACCTGCTGCCCCTGTACACCTAGCAGTAAGTACCTGGGTGTTAGCTACCTTACACCTGCTGCCCCTGTACACCTAGCAGTAAGTACCTGGGTGTTAGCTACCTTACACCTGCTACCCCTGTACACCTAGCAATAAGTACCTGGGTGTTAGCTACCTTACACCTACTGTCCCTGTTCACCTAACAGTAAATAGGTACCTGAGTGTTAGTTACCTTACACTTGCTGTCGTTGTTCACCTAGCAGCAAGTAGGTACCTGGTTGTTAGTTACTGTACACCTACTGTCCTTGTTCACCTAGCAGTAAATAGGTACCTGGTTGTTAGTTACTTTACACCTACTGTCCTTGTTCACCTAGCAATAAGTAGGGGTCAGTGTACCATGAACCATGACTGGGGTCAGTGTACCATCAACCATGGCTGGGGTCAGTGTACCATCAGCCATGGCTGGGGTCAGTGTACCATCAACCATGGTTGGAGTCAGTGTACCATCAACCATGGTTGGGGTCAGTGTACCATCAACCATGGTTGGGGTCAGTGTACCATCAACCATGACTGGGGTCAGTGTACCATCAACCATAACTGGGGTCAATGTACCATCAACCATGGCTGGGGTCAATGTACCATCAACCATGACTGGGGTCAATGTACCATCAACCATGGCTGGGGTCAGTGTACCATCAACCATGGTTGGGGTCAGTGTACCTTCAACCATGGTTGGGGTCAGTGTACCTTAACCATGGTTGGGGTCAGTGTACCATCAACCATGGCTGGGGTCAATGTACCATCAACCATGACTGGGGTCAATGTACCATTAACCATGACTGGGGTCAATATATCAACCATGGCTGGGGTCAATGTACCATCAACCATGACTGGGGTCAATATATCATCAACCATGACTGGGGTCAGTGTACCATCAACCATGACTGGGGTCAGTATACCATCAACCATGACTGGGGTCAATATACCATCAACCATGACTGGGGTCAATATACCATCAACCATGACTGGGGTCAATATACCATCAACCATGACTGGGGTCAATATACCATCAACCATGACTGGGGTCAATATACCATCAACCATAACTGAGGTCAATATACCATCAACCATGACTGGGGTCAGTGTACCATCAACCATGACTGGGGCCAATATACCATCAACCATGATTGGGGTCAATATACCATCAACCATGACGGGTCAATATACCATCAACCATGACTGGGGTCAATATACCATCAACCATGACTGGGGTCAATATACCATCAACCATGACTGGGGTCAATATACCATCAACCATGACTGGGGTCAGTATACTATCAACCATGACTGGGGTCAATATACCATCAACCATGACTGGGGTCAATATACCATCAACCATGACTGGGGTCAATATACCATCAACCATGACTGGGGTCAATATACCATCAACCATGACTGGGGTCAATATACCATCAACCATGACTGACTGGGGTCAGTGTATATGACTGGGGTCATCAACCATGACGGGTCAATATACTGGGGTCAATATACCATCAACCATGACTGGGGTCAGTATACCATCAACCATGACTGGGGTCAGTATACCATCAACCATGACTGGGGTCAATATACCATCAACCATGACTGGGGTCAATATACCATCAACCATGACTGGGGTCAGTATACCATCAACCATGACTGGGGTCAGTATACCATCAACCATGACTGGGGTATATATACCATCAACCATGACTGGGGGTCAGTGTACCATCAACCATGACTGGGGTCAGTATACCATCAACCATGACTGGGGTCAGTATACCATCAACCATGACTGGGGTCAGTGTACCATCAACCATGACTGGGGTCAATATACCATCAACCATGACTGGGGTCAATATACCATCAACCATGACTGGGGTCAATATACCATCAACCATGACTGGGGTCAGTATACCATCAACCATGACTGGGGTCAATATACCATCAACCATGACTGGGGTCAGTATACCATCAACCATGACTGGGGTCAGTATATCATCAACCATGACTGGGGTCAATATACTATCAACCATGACTGGGGTCAGTATATCATCAACCATGACTGGGGTCAATATACCATCAACCATGACTGGGGTCAGTGTACCATCAACCATGACTGGGGTCAATATACCATCAACCATGACTGGGGTCAATATACCATCAACCATGACTGGGGTCAGTATATCATCAACCATGACTGGGGTCAGTGTACCATCAACCATGACTGGGGTCAGTATATCATCAACCATGACTGGGGTCAGTATACCATCAACCATGACTGGGGTCAATATACCATCAACCATGACTGGGGTCAATATACCATCAACCATGACTGGGGTCAATATACCATCAACCATGACTGGGGTCAATATACCATCAACCATGACTGGGGTCAATATACCATCAACCATGACTGGGGTCAATATACCATCAACCATGACTGGGGTCAATATACCATCAACCATGACTGGGGTCAATATACCATCAACCATGACTGGGGTCAATATACCATCAACCATGACTGGGGTCAATATACCATCAACCATGACTGGGGTCAATATACCATCAACCATGACTGGGGTCAATATACCATCAACCATGACTGGGGTCAATATACCATCAACCATGACTGGGGTCAATATACCATCAACCATGACTGGGGTCAATATACCATCAACCATGACTGGGGTCAATATACCATCAACCATGACTGGGGTCAGTGTACCATCAACCATGACTGGGGTCAATATACTATCAACCATGACGGGTCAATATACCATCAACCATGACTGGGGTCAGTATATCATCAGCCATGACTGGGGTCAATATACCATCAACCATGACTGGGGTCAATATACCATCAACCATGACTGGGGTCAATATACCATCAACCATGACTGGGGTCAATATACCATCAACCATGACTGGGGTCAGTGTACCATCAACCATGACTGGGGTCAGTATACTATCAACCCTGACTGGGGTCAGTATACTATCAACCATGACTGGGGTCAATATACTATCAACCATGACTGGGGTCAATATACCATCAACCATGACTGGGGTCAGTGTACCATCAACCATGACTGGGGTCAGTATACTATCAACCATGACTGGGGTCAGTGTATCAACCATGACTGGGGTCAGTATACTATCAACCCTGACTGGGGTCAGTATACTATCAACCATGACTGGGGTCAATATACTATCAACCATGACTGGGGTCAATATACCATCAACCATGACTGGGGTCAGTGTACCATCAACCATGACTGGGGTCAGTATACTATCAACCATGACTGGGGTCAATATACCATCAACCATGACTGGGGTCAATATACCATCAACCATGACTGGGGTCAGTGTACCATCAACCATGACTGGGGTCAGTATACCATCAACCATGACTGGGGTCAATATACCATCAACCATGACTGGGGTCAGTATACTATCAACCATGACTGGGGTCAATATACCATCAACCATGACTGGGGTCAGTGTACCATCAACCATGACTGGGGTCAGTATACCATCAACCATGACTGGGGTCAGTATACCATCAACCATGACTGGGGTCAGTGTACCATCAACTATGACTGGGGTCAGTGGGGTCACCATCAACCATGACTGGGGTCAGTGTACCATCAACCATGACTGGGGTCAGTATACTATCAACCATGACTGGGGTCAGTATACTATCAACCATGACTGGGGTCAGTATACTATCAACCATGACTGGGGTCAATATACTATCAACCATGACTGGGGTCAATATACCATCAACCATGACTGGGGTCAGTGTACCATCAACCATGACTGGGGTCAGTATACTATCAACCATGACTGGGGTCAGTATACTATCAACCCTGACTGGGGTCAGTATACAACCATGACTGGGGTCAATATACTATCAACCATGACTGGGGTCAATATACCATCAACCATGACTGGGGTCAGTGTACCATCAACCATGACTGGGGTCAGTATACTATCAACCATGACTGGGGTCAATATACTATCAACCATGACTGTGGTCAATATACCATCAACCATGACTGGGGTCAGTGTACCATCAACCATGACTGGGGTCAGTATACCATCAACCATGACTGGGGTCAGTGTACCATCAACCATGACTGGGGTCAGTATACTATCAACCATGACTGGGGTCAGTATACCATCAACCATGACTGGGGTCAGTGTACCATCAACCATGACTGGGGTCAGTATACTATCAACCATGACTGGGGTCAGTATACCATCAACCATGACTGGGGTCAGTGTACCATCAACCATGACTGGGGTCAGTATACTATCAACCATGACTGGGGTCAGTATACTATCAACCATGACTGGGGTCAGTATACTATCAACCATGACTGGGGTCAGTATACCATCAACCATGACTGGGGTCAGTATACTATCAACCATGACTGGGGTCAGTATACTATCAACCATGACTGGGGTCAGTATACCATCAACCATGACTGGGGTCAGTATACTATCAACCATGACTGGGGTCAGTATACCATCAACCATGACTGGGGTCAATATACCATCAACCATGACTGGGGTCAATATACCATCAACCATGGTACATTGCTCTCCCAGCTGGTGCTGGGAGAGCAACACTTAGTTCCTGTATGTACAAGTTGGATCCTTCCGTTCCCTTCCACTGATGGGTCACATCTCACTGATAGGAGGCGCAAGACATGACCACAGTCGGTCATCCACACATCCTCTATTGTAAAATATTGAGGCAACAACGCTGTTTACTGGTGCGATATAAATACTGTACATGCAGTGGCTTGATTGTCAAGTCTTAATTGTTGACCTTACACCTTCACTACAATATTTATGGAGATATTAAACAAAAAAAAAGAAGTTTCAAAAAATTATGAAGAAATGATTGATATAAATAACAAAAAGGCACAATACCGTGACTGGAACGATACACAAATAACCCGCACATAAAAGAGAGAAGCTTACGACGACGTTTCGGTCCGACTTGGACCATTGACAAAGTCGGTCCAAGTCGCACCGAAACGTCGTCGTAAGCTTCTCTCTTTTATGTGCGGGTTATTTGTGTATGATTGATATAATTGTTAATGCTTGGCTACACATGACAATTATTTACACTGATTCTCATATGCACATGAGTTGCAATTATTTCTTGAGTGTATTATCACTGACACTCAACAAATAGTTAACATACTCGGTATACAAGTCAGAAGTATCATGGATGGGTCTATATTACAAGCAAATACTCCTGTTCTGGAATGAAAAAAATAGAATGCTGGACAGCTAGATTCGTGTCTATCACGGCATGAGAAGAGAAAGTAGGACTGCCATGATTGTTGTCATCTGCAAACTCTCTCTTAATGCTCGTTTCTCTAGTTTGACTTCAGAAGCAATACCTCTGACTTCGAACTAGTTTCCTCATAGATAAATGAAACTCATTAGAGATCAATGAATTTACAGATCACCTTAGGCATTCCAGTCTCCTGACTGTAGTTCTGTAATACTGCAACTTGATACCACTTTACTCTCTTTAGTGGTAGAATTACGAGAATTACAAAAGTTATAGTCGTGGTAGCATTATGATAATAAAAGAAATACATGCCTTTTTCAAGGGTTTCCCGTACTCTCTGAAAGACAAAATTAAGAGTTTACAATTCTATTTAGATTGAGATCATTAGTACTGTAGCTCGACGGTGGAGGAGACAGCGTGATCTCATTAAGAAGCATCAGCTTCTTATACCCGTTCGGTATGAACTATGTGGTATTCCCTAACATGCTCTAAGGGAAGAGTTTAGGGTGCCCTGACCCTCTGGAACTGCATGACACAGGTCACAGAGACAGGGTTAATCCTCACTTACAATACATCCTTTATTTTCCGATTGAGATGCTCAGCATGGTTGTTGCTCACTGGGTGATATGAGGTCACACCAGGCAAAGATCTTTAGTGTAAATTTCATATAATGGTTTAGAATCATTATATGATAAAAAAAAAGATCTTAAAGACAGGTGTGTGATCCTCTCTCTGCATTAGCTGTCTGTTTCAACAGTTTTTCTCAAGAATAACAGACTGGTGGCTCCTTCCAGATCATTTATGCTCCCTTGTTTAAAATATTGTTTCAGTGTTGACTGCTCCATTTAGAGCAGGAAAGGTATCAGAACTAGACAAAAGAGCTTGTTTACTTTCTGCATAGAGCAATAAGGCATTCAACTAGGAACACCTCAGAGTAAGTGGAAAGCATTTTCTGGAGCAAGGAAGAGAGATACCTGGTAATATATACATAGAAGATATTTGTGTACCATCAAGGATGGTAGCACAATAAGAGAACAGTGTGTCAACATCCGTAATTCAAGACTGTTCGATATGTTAACCAACAGGTATCGGATATATTATTGAAATATGTGTAGAAGTTTTCAAGAGGAAGTTGGATCTCTACCTACAACAAGTGAAAGATCAACCAAACTGTGATGGACAAGTGGGCATGCAGACAACCAGTAGCAACACTCTGGATGAACGGGTAAGCAACAGGGTAACCCCTAAGTCAGGCTGCAAGTGTAGAAAAATTCTCGGGTATATATCACAAGCAAAGATTGTTCGAATCCAGTGTTCTGACAATGTCAAGATTTCCTTCCAGTCATCAGAGGTCTCCCTCGTACTCTTCCTCGAGCCTTTTCCCGCCCCTCCATCCCTTCCTCCTCTCTCCCGTCTCTTCCCTCCTTCCCTCCACACTTCCTTCTCGTGACAGCTGTTTTCCCACACCCTCCTCGTCCATCATTTATATTTCACACACTCACTTCCACTGGAGGTAGTTGCTATTCCATGATTTCTTTATCTAACAAAATTGGATACGTCATCAGCAGTGTGCTGCTACCTGACTCTGTATGATAACTACAATGTGGGAATTAAAGCTCGTTATGTTTCTCTGTCATATTCCATAATGTTAGGTGGAACTCACACAAGGTGCTCAAACCTGTCCGTCTGAGCTGACAGACTTTAGTGTGGGGGGGGGGGGAAGGTCACTCAACTTGTGGGAGAGGTGAGGGGAGACAACCAGGGGAAGGAAACGTTGCCTACGTCATGAAGGGACAGGGGTCGCTGCCTGAACCTTGAAGGGGCAGGGGTCGCTCCCTGAACCTTGAAGGGGCAGGGGTCGCTCCCTGAACCTCGAAGGGGCAGGGGTCGCTGCCTGAACCATGAAGGGGCAGGGATCGCTCCCTGCGCCATGAAGGGGCAGGGATTGTTGCCTGCACCATGGACGGGCCGGGATCGTTGCCTGCACCACGAAGGGGCCGGGATCGTTGCCTGCACTATGAAGGCAGGGATCGCTGCCTGAACCTTGAAGGGGCAGGGGTCGCTGCCTGAACCATAAAGGGGTAGAGGTTGTTTCCTGCATCATGAAGGGGCAGGGGTCGCTGCCTGCATCATGAAGGGGCAGGGGTCGCTGCCTGCATCTTGAAGGCGCACGTGTCGCTGCCTGCATCATGAAGGGGCAGGGGTCGCTGCCTGCATCATGAAGGGGCAGGGGTCGCTGCCTGCATCATGAAGGGACAGGGGTCGCTGCCTGCGTCATGAAGGCGCACGAGTCGCTGCCTGGATCATGAAGGGGCAGGGGTCGCTGCCTGCATCATGAAGGGGGAGGGGTCGCTGCCTGCATCATGAAGGGACAGGGGTCACTGCCTGCATCTTGAAGGCGCACGTGTCGCTGCCTGCATCATGAAGGGGCAGGGGTCGTTGCCTGCATCATGAAGGGGCAGGGGTCGCTGCCTGCATCATGAAGGGACAGGGGTCGCTGCCTGCATCATGAAGGGGCAGGGGTCGCTGCTTGCATGATGAAGGCGCACGTGTCGCTGCCTGCATCATGAAGGGGCAGGGGTCGCTGCCTGCATCATGAAGGGGCAGGGGTCGCTGCCTGCATCATGAATGGGCAGGGGTCGCTGCCTGCATCATGAATGGGCAGGGGTCGCTGCCTGCATCATGAAGGGACAGGGGTCGCTGCCTGCATCATGAAGGCGCACGTGTCGCTGCCTGCATCATGAAGGCGCACGTGTCGCTGCCTGCATCATGAAGGCGCACGTGTCGCTGCCTGCATCATGAAGGGGCAGGGGTCGCTGCCTGCATCATGAAGGGGCAGGGGTCGCTGCCTGTAGCTGCCTGCACCATGAAGGGGCAGGGGTCGCTGCCTGCATCATGAATGGGCAGGGGTCGCTGCCTGCATCATGAAGGGACAGGGGTCGCTGCCTGCATCATGAAGGAGCACGTGTCGCTGCCTGCATCATGAAGGCGCACGTGTCGCTGCCTGCATCATGAAGGCGCACGTGTCGCTGCCTGCATCATGAAGGGGCAGGGGTCGCTGCCTGCATCATGAAGGGGCAGGGGTCGCTGCCTGTAGCTGCCTGCACCATGAAGGGGCAGGGGTCGCTGCCTGCATCATGAAGGCGCACGTGTCGCTGCCTGCATCATGAAGGCGCACGTGTCGCTGTCTGCATCATGAAGGGGCAGGGGTCGCTGCCTGCATCATGAAGGGGCAGGGGTCGCTGCCTGCATCATGAAGGGGCAGGGATCGCTGCCTGCATCATGAAGGGGCAGGGGTCGCTGCCTGCATCATGAAGGGGCAGGGGTCGCTGCCTGGATCATGAAGGGGCAGGGGTCGCTGTCTGTAGCTGCCTGCACCATGAAGGGGCATGGGTCGCTGCCTGTAGCTGCCTGCATCATGAAGGGGCAGGGGTCGCTGCCTGCATCATGAAGGGGCAGGGGTCGCTGCCTGCATCATGAAGGCGCACGTGTCGCTGCCTGCATCATGAAGGCGCACGTGTCGCTGCCTGCATCATGAAGGCGCACGTGTCGCTGCCTGCATCATGAAGGGGCAGGGGTCGCTGCCTTCATCATGAAGGGGCAGGGTCGCTGCCTGCATCATGAAGGGGCAGGGGTCGCTGCCTGGATCATGAAGGGGCAGGAGTCGCTGCCTGCATCATGAAGGGGCAGGGGTCGCTGCCTGCATCATGAAGGGGCAGGGGTCGCTGCCTGCATCATGAAGGGGCAGGGGTCGCTGCCTGCATCATGAAGGGGCAGGGGTCGCTGCCTGCATCATGAAGGCGCACGTGTCGCTGCCTGCATCATGAAGGGGCAGGGGTCGCTGCCTGCATCATGAAGGGGCAGGGGTCGCTGCCTGTAACTGCCTGCACCATGAAGGGGCAGGGGTCGCTGCCTGCATCATGAAGGGACAGGGGTCGCTGCCTGCATCATGAAGGCGCACGTGTCGCTGCCTGCATCATGAAGGGGCAGGGGTCGCTGCCTGCATCATGAAGGGGCAGGGGTCGCTGCCTGCATCATGAAGGGGCAGGGGTCGCTGCCTGCATCATGAAGGGGCAGGGGTCGCTGCTTGCATGATGAAGGCGCACGTGTCGCTGCCTGCATCATGAAGGGGCAGGGGTCGCTGCCTGCATCATGAAGGGGCAGGGGTCGCTGCCTGCATCATGAATGGGCAGGGGTCGCTGCCTGCATCATGAATGGGCAGGGGTCGCTGCCTGCATCATGAAGGGACAGGGGTCGCTGCCTGCATCATGAAGGCGCACGTGTCGCTGCCTGCATCATGAAGGCGCACGTGTCGCTGCCTGCATCATGAAGGCGCACGTGTCGCTGCCTGCATCATGAAGGGGCAGGGGTCGCTGCCTGCATCATGAAGGGGCAGGGGTCGCTGCCTGTAGCTGCCTGCACCATGAAGGGGCAGGGGTCGCTGCCTGCATCATGAATGGGCAGGGGTCGCTGCCTGCATCATGAAGGGACAGGGGTCGCTGCCTGCATCATGAAGGAGCACGTGTCGCTGCCTGCATCATGAAGGCGCACGTGTCGCTGCCTGCATCATGAAGGCGCACGTGTCGCTGCCTGCATCATGAAGGGGCAGGGGTCGCTGCCTGCATCATGAAGGGGCAGGGGTCGCTGCCTGTAGCTGCCTGCACCATGAAGGGGCAGGGGTCGCTGCCTGCATCATGAAGGGGCAGGGGTCGATGCCTGTAGCTGCCTGCACCATGAAGGGGCAGGGGTCGCTGCCTGCATCATGAAGGCGCACGTGTCGCTGCCTGCATCATGAAGGCGCACGTGTCGCTGTCTGCATCATGAAGGGGCAGGGGTCGCTGCCTGCATCATGAAGGGGCAGGGGTCGCTGCCTGCATCATGAAGGGGCAGGGATCGCTGCCTGCATCATGAAGGGGCAGGGGTCGCTGCCTGCATCATGAAGGGGCAGGGGTCGCTGCCTGGATCATGAAGGGGCAGGGGTCGCTGCCTGTAGCTGCCTGCACCATGAAGGGGCATGGGTCGCTGCCTGTAGCTGCCTGCATCATGAAGGGGCAGGGGTCGCTGCCTGCATCATGAAGGGGCAGGGGTCGCTGCCTGCATCATGAAGGCGCACGTGTCGCTGCCTGCATCATGAAGGCGCACGTGTCGCTGCCTGCATCATGAAGGCGCACGTGTCGCTGCCTGCATCATGAAGGGGCAGGGGTCGCTGCCTGCATCATGAAGGGGCAGGGTCGCTGCCTGCATCATGAAGGGGCAGGGGTCGCTGCCTGGATCATGAAGGGGCAGGAGTCGCTGCCTGCATCATGAAGGGGCAGGGGTCGCTGCCTGCATCATGAAGGGGCAGGGGTCGCTGCCTGCATCATGAAGGGGCAGGGGTCGCTGCCTGCATCATGAAGGGGCAGGGGTCGCTGCCTGCATCATGAAGGCGCACGTGTCGCTGCTTGCATCATGAAGGGGGAGGGGTCGCTGCCTGCATCATGAAGGGGCAGGGGTCGCTGCCTGTAGCTGCCTGCACCATGAAGGGGCAGGGGTCGCTGCCTGAATCATGAAGGGGCAGGGGTCGCTGCCTGTAGCTGCCTGCACCATGAAGGGGCAGGGGTCGCTGCCTGCATCATGAAGGCGCACGTGTCGCTGCCTGCATCATGAAGGCGCACGTGTCGCTGCCTGCATCATGAAGGGGCAGGGGTCGCTGCCTGCATCATGAAGGGGCAGGGGTCGCTGCCTGCATCATGAAGGGGCAGGGGTCGCTGCCTGCATCATGAAGGGGCAGGGGTCGCTGCCTGGATCATGAAGGGGCAGGGGTCGCTGCCTGTAGCTGCCTGCACCATGAAGGGGCATTGGTCGCTGCCTGTAGCTGCCTGCATCATGAAGGGGCAGGGGTCGCTGCCTGCATCATGAAGGGGCAGGGGTCGCTGCCTGCATCATAAAGGCGCACGTCTCGCTGTCTGCATTATGAAGGCGCACGTGTCACTGCCTGCATCATGAAGGGGCAGGGGTCGCTGCCTGCATCATGAAGGGGCAGGGGTCGTTGCCTGTAGCTGCCTGCACCATGAAGGGGCAGGGGTCGCTGCCTGCATCATGAAGGCGCACGTGTCGCTGCCTGCATCATGAAGGCGCACGTGTCGCTGCCTGCATCATGAAGGGGCAGGGGTCGCTGCCTGCATCATGAAGGGGCAGGGGCTGTGGCTCGTACGTTGGTTTGCGTGAAGCCAGCAGCAACAGCCTGGTTGATCAGGCTCTGATCCACTAGGAGGCCTTGTCACAGACCGGGCCGCGGGGGCGTTGACCCCCGGAACTCTCTCCAGGTAAACTCTCCAGGTCACTGCCTGCACCATAAAGGGGCAGGGGTCGCTGCCTTCGTCATGAAGGGGCAGGGGTCGCTGCCTGCATCATGAAGGGGCAGGGGTCGCTGCTTGCATCATGAAGGGCAGGCAACGACTCCCAAGTGTAAGCAGAAGTAGCAAGATATACCTGGTATCCCGCAAGGTGACACGAACACTGCTTGGTATCCCGCAGGGTGACACGAACACTCTGCCTGGTATCCTGCAGGGTGACAGGAACACTCTCCCTGGTATCCTGCAAGGTGATACGAACACTCTGCCTGGTATCCCGCAGGGTGACACGAACACTCTGCCTGGTATCCCGCAGGGTGACACGAACACTCTGCCTGGTATCCCGCAGGGTGACACAAACACTCTGCTTGGTATCCTGCAGGGTGGCACAAACACTCTGCCTGGTATCCTGCAGGGTGACACGAACACTCTCCCGGGTATCTCGCAGGGTGACACGAACACTCTGCCTGGTATCCTACAGGGTGACACGAACACTCTCACTGGTATCCCGCAGGGTGACATGAACACTGCCTGGTATCCCGCAGGGTGACACAAACACTCTGCCTGGTATCCCGCAGGGTGACACGAACACTGCCTGGTATCCCGCAGGGTGACACGAACACTCTGCCTGGTATCCCGGAGTGTGACACGAACACATTGCCTGGTATCCCACAGGGTGACACGAACACACTGCCTGGTATCCCACAGGGTGACACGAACACACTGCCTAGTATCCCACAGGCTGACACGAACACACTGCCTAGTATCCCGCAGGGTGACACGTACACACTGCCTAGTATCCCGCAGGGTGATACGAACACACTGCCTAGTATCCCGCAGGGTGACACGAACACACTGCCTCGTATCCCGCAGGGTGACGCGAACACACTGCCTAGTATCCCGCAAGGTGACACGAACACACTGCCTAGTATCCCGCAGGGTGACACGAACACACTGCCTAGTATCCTGCAGGGTGACACGAACACTGCCTAGTATCCCGCAGGGTGACACGAACACACTGCCTAGTTTCCCGCAGGGTGACACGAACACACTGCCTAGTATCCCGCAGGGTGACACGAACACTGCCTAGTGTCCTGCAAGGTGACACGAACACACTGCCTAGTATCTCGCAGGGTGACACGAACACTGCCTAGTATCCCACAGGTGACACGAACACTGCCTAGTATCCCACAGGTGACACGAACACTGCCTAGTATCCCACAGGTGACACGAACACTGCCTAGTATCCCGCAGGATGACACGAACACTGCCTAGTATCCCGCAGGGTGACACGAACACTGCCTAGTATCCTACAGGTGACACGAACACTTCCTAATATCCCGCAGGGTGACACGAACACTGCCTTGTATCCCGCAGGGTGACACGAGCACACTGCCTAGTATCCCGCAGGGTGACACGAACACATTGCCTAGTATCCCGCAGGGTGACACGAACACACTGCCTAGTATCCCGCAGGGTGACACGAACACACTGCCTAGTATACCGCAGGGTGACACGAACACACTGCCTAGTATCCCGCAGGGTGACACGAACACACTGCCTAGTATCCCGCAAGGTGACACGAACACACTGCCTAGTATCCCGCAGGGTGACACGAACACTGCCTAGTATCCCGCAGGGTGACACGAACACTGCCTAGTATCCCACAGGTGACACGAACACTGCCTAGTATCCCACAGGTGACACGAACACTGCCTAGTATCCCGCAGGGTGACACGAACACTGCCTAGTATCCCACAGGTGACACGAACACACTGCCTAGTATCCCGCAAGGTGAAACGAACACACTGCCTAGTATCCCGCAGGGTGACACGAACACTGCCTAGTATCCCACAGGTGACACGAACACTGCCTAGTATCCCGCAGGGTGACACGAACACTGCCTAGTATCCCACAGGTGACACGAACACTGCCTAGTATCCCGCAGGGTGACACGAACACTGCCTAGTATCCCACAGGTGACACGAACACTGCCTAGTATCCCGCAGGGTGACACGAACACTGCCTAGTATCCCTCAGGGTGACACAAACACTGCCTAGTATCCTACAGGTGACACGATCACTGCCTAGTATCCCGCAGGGTGACACGAACACTGCCTAGTATCCCTCAGGGTGACACAAACACTGCCTAGTATCCTACAGGTGACACGATCACTGCCTAGTATCCCGCAGGGTGACACGAACACTGCCTAGTATCCCGCAGGGTGACACGAGCACACTGCCTAGTATCCCGCAGAGTGACACGAACACACTGCCTAGTATCCCGCAGGGTGACACGAACACACTGCCTAGTATCCCACAGGGTGACACGAACACACTGCCTAGTATCCCGCAGGGTGACACGAACACACTGCCTAGTATCCCGCAGGGTGACACGAACACACTGCCTAGTATCCCGCAGGGTGACACGAGCACACTGCCTAGTATCCCACAGGTGACACGAGCACTGCCTAGTATCCCGCATGGTGACACGAACACTGCCTAGTATCCCGCAGGGTGACACGAACACTGCCTAGTATCCCACAGGTGACACGAGCACTGCCTAGTATCCCACAGGTGACACGAACACTGCCTAGTATCCCGCATGGTGACACGAACACTGCCTAGTATCCCGCAGGGTGACACGAACACACTGCCTAGTATCCCGCAGGGTGACACGAACACACTGCCTAGTATCCCGCAGGGTGACACGAGCACACTGCCTAGTATCCCACAGGTGACACGAGCACTGCCTAGTATCCCGCATGGTGACACGAACACTGCCTAGTATCCCGCAGGGTGACACGAACACTGCCTAGTATCCCACAGGTGACACGAGCACTGCCTAGTATCCCACAGGTGACACGAACACTGCCTAGTATCCCGCATGGTGACACGAACACTGCCTAGTATCCCACAGGTGACACGAACACTGCCTAGTATCCCGCATGGTGACACGAACACTGCCTAGTATCCCACAGGTGACACGAACACTTCCTAATATCCCGCATGGTGACACGAACACTGCCTAGTATCCCACAGGTGACACGAACACTGCCTAGTATCCCGCATGGTGACACGAACACTGCCTAGTATCCCGCATGGTGACACGAACACTGCATAGTATCCCGCATGGTGACACGAACACTGCCTAGTATCCCGCATGGTGACACGAACACTGCCTAGTATCCCGCATGGTGACACGAACACTGCCTAGTATCCCACAGGTGACACGAACACTGCCTAGTATCCCACAGGTGACACGAGCACTGCCTAGTATCCCGCAGGGTGACACGAACACTGCCTAGTATCCCGCATGGTGACACGAGCACACTGCCTAGTATCCCACAGGTGACACGAACACTGCCTAGTATCCCGCAGGGTGACACGAACACTGCCTAGTATCCCACAGGTGACACGAGCACTGCCTAGTATCCCGCATGGTGACACGAACACTGCCTAGTATCCCGCATGGTGACACGAACACTGCCTAGTATCCCTACATGGTGACACGAACACTGCCTAGTATCCCGCATGGTGACACGAACACTGCCTAGTATCCCACAGGTGACACGAACACTGCCTAGTATCCTACAGGTGACACGAACACTGCCTAGTATCCCACAGGTGACACGAACACTGCCTAGTATCCTACAGGTGACACGAACACTGCCTAGTATCCCACAGGTGACACGAACACTGCCTAGTATCCCACAGGTGACACGAACACTGCCTAGTATCCCGCATGGTGACACGGTACTTGATCTTCCCGTGACTATTCCTCGTCACTTGTCTTAGTCTTTCACTTGTGTATTCTTCAATAACCATCAGTATGTAGATGACGCAGAACATTGTCACTCTTATATATCAGAACTTATATGTATTCATTTATAAAGAGAGAAAATATATTCGTCTTATATTGTGGTTGATTTGTTAAGAAGTAAATATTTATGATCAGTTGGATGGAGACTGTTTCTAGTGTTTGTTGATGTCTGACACATACACGTGTTGCCAGATGCCGCCATAACCTTCACACTTTTCTTTCTTTTTTTTTTTTTTTGGAAAATGTTTGAATGTTTTGAGTGTTGCACATGGGATGGTTCATTAGCTGTGCTCAACAAAATTATAATTCATTATTTCACTATCATCCAGAGAATCCAGATTAAAAACAAATGTGTTTGGTAACCATCAGTGAGCCACAGTTAGGTTCTCAGTGTTAACTTAACCTCGGAAACAGTGAATTTCTCTTCCGTCACGATGAACAGTTATTTTTCCGCACCAGCAGCACCATTGAGTGGAAAAAAAAAGATTTCCTTTCTGAATGCGATTTATACAGATTGTAAGTTTTTAAGTGAAGAGTGACTTTTTTTCTCTGGCATTGATCATATTCATTCCTGTGTACGTATGTATTTTCTATGTATGCCAGAGACATCGATGCCAGAGGTATGGTTACCATAGGTCTGCCCATGGTAACCATGCCTTCCACTGCTGCATCTCGTCTGGATGCTGTATAAGAGACGATCTTCCTGCCTGTGCTTCAGTTTGACCAAGACTGCTGTAGCGAACACCAGCTAGAACGATGGACTAAGTACCTCACCTGCTACTGTCTCCAGTTTCAACAAGTTCCAATCATTGTACTGAACTCATAAAGCCACTGGATGGCGAAACATCATAAAGCCACTGGATGGCGAAACATCTTCATAAAGCCACTGGATGGCGAAACATCTTTATAAAGCCACTGGATGGCGAAACATCTTCATAATAGAGATTCCCAGGAGTTGCACATATTTTAATCATCATAACTACTTTGGTTTCTAAGAAAGTTCTTGATTTATTTGTGTAGTTCTGAGGCTGGAGTAAACACCTGGCCACACCATCCCCCCAATGAAAAGCAGGGGTGTCACTAGCACGTTAAGAGACCATACAATAAGTGTCAGGGGCCCGAGACTGTTCAACTGCCTCCCAGCACACATAAGGGGGATTACCAACAGACCCCTGGCAGTCTTCAAGCTGGCACTGGACAAGCACCTAAAGTCAGTTCCTGATCAGCCGGGCTGTGGCTCGTACGTTGGTTTGCGTGCAGCCAGCAGCAACAGCCTGGTTGATCAGGCGCTGATCCACCAGGAGGCCTGGTCACAGACCGGGCCGCGGGGGCGTTGACCCCCGAAACTCTCTCCAGGTAAACTCCAGGTAAACAGGAGTTACCTCACTAATGTACGAAAAAGATCTTTGCTCTCAGCTCCAGTTCCTTCACAAAATGCATTGAAGAGGCGGTGATTCAGGGACGGTCCTCTGATAGAATTTACTACTCGCATTGCAGTTGACAAAACATTCTTCAGTTTTTGGCAGTTTTTGTGACAATAGCGATGTAATAACAAGAGCGATGTAATAAGACAGTGAGCGACATTACGTGGAACACCGCATCATTCACTTGGGTAGCAAAACTTTGTCTGCCAGCGTGGTTGAGTCTTCATCAGTGTCAAGTTACCCACACATATCCATAATCATTCTCTTATTTAAGAATAAATATTTTACGAGACTGAACACGCCGACCACTTTTACATTAGTTTTCAGTGGTTCTCAAGACGAGAATTCTTCCACCTCACACATCCCGTCTTCCACCTCACACATCCCGTCTTCCACCTCACACATCCCGTCTTCCACCTCACACATCCCGTCTTCCACCTCACACATCCCGTCTTCCACCTCACACATCCCGTCTTCCACCTCACACATCCCGTCTTCCACCTCACACATCCCGTCTTCCACCTCACACATCCCGTCTTCCACCTCACACATCCCGTCTTCCACCTCACACACCCCGTCTTCCACCTCACACATCCCGTCTTCCACCTCACACATCCCGTCTTCCACCTCACACATCCCGTCTTCCACCTCACACATCCCGTCTTCCACCTCACACATCCCGTCTTCCACCTCACACATCCCGTCTTCCACCTCACACATCCCGTCTTCCACCTCACACATCCCGTCTTCCACCTCACACATCCCGTCTTCCACCTCACACATCCCGTCAACTTACAGCAAAAACTTACGTCGGTCGACTCGTTTATCTGAGGATTCACTTTGAGAATATTAGTTCTAATATCTGCGATCACCTGTTAAAAGACATCTTGCCTCATGTCATTATCCTAGATTGGATAATGTTATTAAATTTATAATTGTTGTTTCATAATGTTAAATATTACAGTTCTTCTTC
>NC_091348.1:2409339-2421630 GCF_038502225.1 Cherax quadricarinatus
GTGTGTGTGTGTGTGTGTGTGTGTGTGTGTGTGTGTGTGTGTGTGTGTGTGTGTGTTTGCGTGCGTGCGTGCGTGTGCTCACCTATTTG
Source organism: Cherax quadricarinatus (assembly GCF_038502225.1). Classification (NCBI taxonomy): domain Eukaryota; kingdom Metazoa; phylum Arthropoda; class Malacostraca; order Decapoda; family Parastacidae; genus Cherax; species Cherax quadricarinatus. The sequence goes on from NC_091348.1 coordinate 2,409,429, forward strand.
TACTCACCTATTTGTGGTTGCAGGGGTCGATTCATAGCTCCTGGCCCCGCCTCTTCACTGATTGCTACTGGGTACTCTTTCGCCCTGCTTCCTGAGCTTTATCAAACCTCGTCTTAAAACTATGTATGGTTCCCGCCTCCATCACGTCACTTTCTAGGCTATTCCACTGCCTGACAACTCTATGACTGAAGAAATACTTCCTAACAACCCTTTGACACTTCGGAGTCTTCAACTTCCAATTGTGACCCCTTGTTTCTGTGTCCCATCTGTGGAACATCCTGTCTTTGTCCACCTTGTCTATTCCGCGCAGTATTTTATATGTCGTTATCATATCTCCCCTGACCCTCCTGTCCTCCAGCGTCGTCAGGCCAATTTTCCTTAACCTTTCTTCGTAGGACAATCCCCTTAGCTCTGGGACTAGTCTTGTTGCAAATCTTTGCACTTTCTCTAATTTCTTGACGTGCTTGACCAGGTGTGGATTCCAAACTGGTGCTGCATACTCCAGTATGGGCCTGACGTAAATGGCGTACAGAGTCTTAAACGATTCCTTAGTGAGGTATCGGAACTCTATCCTTAGGTTTGCCAGACGCCCGTACGCTGCAGCAGTTATCTGATCGATGTGCGCCTCAGGAGATGTGCTCGGTATTATACTCACCCCAAGATCTTTTTCCTTGAGTGAGGTTTGCAGTCTTTGGCCACCTAGACTATACTGTGTCTGCGGTCTTTTTTGCCCTTCCCCGATCTTCATGACTTTGCATTTGGCGGGGTTAAATTCGAGGAGGCAGTTGCTGGACCAGGCTCGTAGGCTGTCCAGATCTTTTTCTAGTCCTGCCTGATCCTCGACCGATTTGATTTTCTTCATTAACTTCACATCATCTGCAAACAAGGACACTTCTGAGTCTATCCTTTTCGTTATGTCATTCACATATACCAAAAACAGCACAGGTCCTAGGACTGACCCCTGTGGATCTCCGCTTGTCACAGGCGCCCACTCTGACACCTCGTCATGTACCATGACTCGTTGTTGCCTCCCTGTCAGATATTCTCTGATCCATTACAGTGCCTTTCGTGTTATAAATGCCTGATCCTCTAGCTTTTGCATTAACCTCTTGTGAGGAACTGTGTCGAAGGCCTTCTTGCAGTCCAAGAAAATACAGTCTATCCACCCCTCTCTCTCCTGTCTTACTTCTGTCACCTTGTCATAAAACTCCAGTAGGTGTGTGACAGAAGATTTTCCGTGTATGCGCGCGCGCGCGCGTGTGTGTGTGTGCGTGTGTGTGCGTGTGTGCGTGTGCGTATGCATGTGCGTGTGCATGTGCGTGTGCGTGTGCGTGCGTGTGCGTGCGTGTGCGTGTGTGCGTGTGCGTGCGTGTGCGTGTGTGTGCGTGTGTGTGTGTGTGTGTACTCACCTAGTTGTACTCACCTAGTTGAGGTTGCGGGGGTCGAGTCCGAGCTCCTGGCCCCGCCTCTTCACTGATCGCTACTAGGTCACTCTCCCTGAGCCGTGAGCTTTATCATACCTCTGCTTAAAGCTATGTATGGATCCTGCCTCCACTACATCGCTTCCCAAACTATTCCACTTACTGACTACTCTGTGGCTGAAGAAATACTTCCTAACATCCCTGTGATTCATCTGTGTCTTCAACTTCCATCTGTGTCCCCTTGTTACTGTGTCCAATCTCTGGAACATCCTGTCTTTGTCCACTTTGTCAATTCCTCTCAGTATTTTGTATGTCGTTATCATGTCCCCCTTATCTCTCCTGTCCTCCAGTGTCGTCAGGTTGATTTCCCTTAACCTCTCCTCGTAGGACATACCTCTTAGCTCTGGGACTAGTCTTGTTGCAAACCTGTGTGTGTGTGTGTGTGTGTGTGTGTGTGTGTGTGTGTGTGTGTGTGTGTGTGTGTGTGTGTGTGTGTGTGTGTGTGGTGGGTCATTTGCAAGTTTTCACCTGCCCACACCTGAGCACTCTCAAGGTCGCCTCCAGTTACCAAATATGTGATGTTTACACCCACGGTGTACGCCCACGGTATATGCCCACTGTGAACACTTGCACTGTGCATCCGCGTTGTACATCCACATGGTACGTCACAGTGTATACTCGCTCATTCATCACTGAACACGGCCTTAGTCCAGCTGGACGAGCATCCCTGACACACACACACACACACTAGCGACCAGTGAAGAGGCGGGGCCAGGAGCTGAGTCTCGACCCCTGCAACCACAATTAGGTGAGTACACACACACAGCGACCAGTGAAGAGTCGGGGCCAGGAGCTATGAATCGACCCCTGCAACCACAAGTAGGTGAGTATAATTAGTTGAGCACCCATACACACACACACACAGACACACACACACACACAGACACACACACTCACACACACACACCAAAGTGCAACAGAATGCCAGAGTGAGGCCATGATTTACCCGGAGGTGTGGAGAAGCCAAAGCCACGTGTGCTAGAGCATTGAAAACGTATAGAAGGCAACGGACTCAGGAAAACTAAATGTTGAGCCGAAGAGCCATAAACGAATTTGCATGCATAAAAAGAGAGGCCCAGCGGCAATATCAGAATGACATAGCATCAAAAGCCAAAAATGACCCAAAGTTTAACAACAGCCACATCAGGAGGAAAACAAGATTCAAGGACCAGGTAATAAGGCTGAGGAAGGAAGAAGGGAACACACAAGGAGTGACCAGGAAGGATGTAAGGAGCTCGACACATGATTTAGGGAGGTATTCACAGTGGAAGCAGAAGGACTTCCAGGAAACCGAGGCGGTAGGGTACACCAGCAAGTGCTAGACACACTGCACAAAACCGAGGAGAAGGTGAAGAAACTTCTAGGTGAACTAGATCCTTCGAAAGCAGTGGACTCAGATAACATCTCTCCATGAGTCCTGAGAGAGGGCACAGAGACACTGTGTCTGCCGCTTGCAATAATGCAATAACAATATCAGCAGCGAACAGTCAAAACTGAAGACAATGTCAAGGTTGTCAACGTTATCAGCATTGTCAAGGGCGTTTGTTTATTTCCTAGCATGCATTGCCAGAAAAAAATGTGATATATGTGTGGGAAAGAGAAAGAGGAACAAGCGAGTATATGAACATAAAAGGAATGCCAGAAGATACAACACAGGTAGTAAGAGTGTGTTCACTCTTCTCTGTGATTATAATATACATTTCTATAGTTGCAAACTGGTTTTCAAATCAGGTAATTATATATGTATATATATATATATATATATATATATATATATATATATATATATATATATATATATATATATATATATATATATTTTTATATATATTTATGTATGTATGTTTATATACATATATATTTATAAATATATATATATATATATTTATATATATATATTTATATATATATATATATATATATATATATTTTTATATTTATATATATTTATATTTATATATATATATATTTATTTATATATATATATATTTAGATACATATATATATTTATATTTATATACATATATTTATAATTATATTTATATAAATTTATTTATATATTTATATATATTTATATTTATATAAATTTATTTATATATTTATATATATTTATATTTATATAAATTTATTTATATATATATATTTATATTTATATATATTTCTTTCTTTCAACACATTGGCTGTATCCCACCGAGGCAGGGTGGCCCAAAAGGAAAAACGAAAGTTTCTCCTTTTACATTTAGTGATACATACAGGAGAAGAGGTTACTAGCCCCTTGCTCCCGGCATTTTAGTCGCCTCTTACAACACGCATGGCTTACGGAGGAAGAATTCTGTTCCACTTCCCCATGGAGGTAAGAGGAAATAAACAAGAACAAGAACTAGTAAGAAAAATAGGAGAAAACCCAGAGGGGTGTGTATATATATGCTTGTACATGTATGAGTAGTGTGACCTAAGTGTAAGTAGAAGTAGCAAGACGTACCTGAAACCTTGCATGTTTATGAGTCAGAAAAATGGACACCAGCAATCCTACCATCATGTAAAACAATTACAGGCTTCCGTTTTACACTCACTTAGCAGGACGGTAGTACCTCCCTGGGCGGTTGCTGTCTACCAACCTACTACCTATATATATATATATATATATATATATATATATATATATATATATATATATATATATATATATATATATATATATAGATATATATATACATAGAGAGAGAGAGAGAGAGAGAGCCGCATCATACTTTATATACACTCTTAGGTTCTGAAGCCTTTGTTATTTGAAGTATAATTGACCTCTGTGATGGTAACTAAGCTCTCATCAGTCATCATTCCACTGATCTAGACTTTCCTAGTTCAAATTTATCAAGGTCAGGTATTACCTACTCAAGGTCAGGTATTACTTATTCAAGGGCAAGTATTAGCTACTCAAGGTCAGGTATTACCTACTCAAGGTCAGGTATTACCTACTCAAGGTAAGGTATTACCTATTCAAGGTCAGGTATTGCCTAGTCAAAGTCAGGTATTATCTTCTCAATTTCAGGTAATATCTACTCAAGGTCAGGTATTACCTACTCAAGCTCAGGTAATATCTACTCAAGGTCAGGTATTACCTACTCAGTGTCAGTTATTGCCTACTCAAGGTCAGGAATTGTCTACTCAAGCTCAGGTATTTTCTACTAAAGCTCAGGTATTATCTACTCAAGGTCAGGTATTATCTACTCAAGGTCAGGTATTATCTACTCAAGGTCAGGTATTACCTAGTCAAAGTCAGGTATTATCTACTTAAGGTCAGGTATTACCTAGTCAAAGTCAGGTATTACCTACTCAAGGTCAGGTATTACTTACTCAAGGTTAGATTATTGGAGGTCAGGTGGTGCCACTTAGCAATGATAATTGAGTAAATTATTTGAAGACAGTAACGTTCATTTGTGTCAAGTACCAGGGTGACAGGTTTAATAGTATAAGGTACCAGAGACAGGTTAAGTGGTGTCAAGTACCAGGGTGGCAGGTTTAATAGTATAAGGTACCAGAGACAGTGTCATGTGGGTTTTCGATACGTGGATAGGGTAAGAATACTCACGTAGGCTGGTAGTACGTATAATATATAACGGGAAGTATGGATAGCGCCAACAGCCGACCTGCCTCTCTCTGCTCCCTATCTTGACTGACTCACAAGTGTCTACAGTGCGAGGGTGTTTGAAATCCTGCTATGGTCAGCAGCAATATGAATACAGTCAATGATTCACACAGACGGTTGGTAGTGAGTCATCTACTGGTACACTGGTTACTGGTAACTGGTTACTAGGAACTGGTACTACTACTGAGAACAGGCTCAGTGGTGTCAAGTACCAGGGTGACAGGTTTAATAGTATAAGGTACCAGAGACAGGTTCAGTGGTGTCAAGTAGCAGGGTGACAGGTTTAATAGTATAAGGTACCAGAGACAGGTTCAGTGGTGTCAAGTACCAGAGTGACAGGTTTAAGTTTCAGGTACCAGAGACAGGTTCAGTGGTGTCAAGTACCAGGGTGACAGGTTTAATAGTATCAGGTACCAGAGACAGGTTCAGTGGTGTCAAGTACCAGGGTGACAGGTTTAATAGTATCAGGTACTAGAGACAGATTCAGTGGTGTCAGGTACAGGGAGACAGGTTCAGTGGGGTGAGGTACCAGGGAGACAGGTTCAGTAGTGTCAGGTACCAGGGAGAAGGTTCAGAAGTGTCAGGTACCAGGAAGACAGGTTAAGTGGTGTCTCGTACCAGGGAGACAGGTTCAGTAGTATCAGGTATCAGGGAGACAGGTTCAGTGGTGTCTGGTACAAGGGAGACAGATTCAGTAGTATCAGGTACCAGGGAGACAGGTTCAGTGGTGTCAGGTACTAAGGAGGCAAGTTCAGTGGGGTCTGGTACTAGGGAGACAAGTTCAGTAGAATCAGGTACCAGAGAGACAGGTTAAGTGGTGTCAGGTACTAGGGAGACATGTTCATTGGTGTCTGGTACTAGGGAGACAAGTTCAGTGGTGTCTGGTACCTGGGAAACAGGTTCAGTAGTGTCAGGTACTAGGGAGACAAGTTCAGTGGTGTCAGGTACTAGGGAGACATGTTCAGTGGGGTCTGGTACTAGGGAGACAAGTTCAGTGGTGTCTGGTACCTGGGAGACAGGTTCAGTAGTATCAGGCACCAGGGAGACAGGTTCAGTGGTGTCAGGTACTAGGGAGACATGTTCAGTGGGGTCTGGTACTAGGGAGACAGGTTCAGTAGTGTCTGATACCAGGGAGACAGGTTCAGTAGTATCAGGCACCAGGGAGACAGGTTCAGTGGTGTCAGGTACTAGGGAGACATGTTCAGTGGGGTCTGGTACTAGGGAGACAGGTTCAGTGGTGTCTTGTACAAGGGAGACAGGTTCAATAGTGTCAGGTACCAGGAAGACAGGTTAGGTGGTGTCTGGTACCAGGAAGACAGGTTCAGTAGTATCAGGTATCAGGGAGACAGGTTCAGTGGTGTCTGGTACCAGGGAGACAGGTTCAGTAGTATCAGGTACCAGGGAGACAGGTTCAGTGGTGTCTGGTACAAGGGAGACAGGTTCAGTAGTATCAGGTACCAGGGAGACAAGTTCAGTAGTGTCTGGTACAAGGGAGACAGGTTCAGTGGTGTCAGGTACTAGGGAGACAAGTTCAGTGGGGTCTGGTACTAGGGAGACAAGTTCAGTGGGGTCTGGTACTAGGGAGACAAGTTCAGTGGTGACTGGTACCAGGGAGACAGATTCAGTGGTGTCTGGTACTAGGGAGACAAGTTCAGTTGTGTCTAGTACCAGGGAGACAGGTTCAGTGATGTCTGGTACCAGGGAGACAGGGTCAGTGTTGTCAGGTACCAGGGAGACAGGTTCAGTGGTGTCTGGTACCAGGGAGACAGGTTCAGTGGTGTCTGGTACCAGGGAGACAGGTTCAGTGGTGTCTGGTACCAGGGAGACAGGTTCAGTGGTGTCTGGTACCAGGGAGACAGGTTCAGTGGTGTCTGGTACCAGGGAGACAGGTTTAGTAGTGTCTGTTACCAGGGAGACAGGTTTAGTAGTGTCTGGTACCAGGGAGACAGGGTCAGTGGTGTCAGGTACCAGGGAGACAGGTTCAGTGGTGTCTGGTACCAGGGAGACAGGTTCAGTGGTGTCTGGTACCAGTGAGACAGGTTCAGTGGTGTCTGGTACCAGGGAGACAGGTTCAGTGGTGTCTGGTACCAGGGAGACAGGTTCAGTGGTGTCTGGTACCAGGGAGACAGGTTTAGTAGTGTCTGGTACCAGGGAGACAGGTTTAGTAGTGTCTGGTACCAAGGAGACAGGGTCAGTGGTGTCAGGTACCAGGGAGACAGGTTCAGTGGTGTCTGGTACCAGGGAGACAGGTTCAGTGGTGTCTGGTACCAGTGAGACAGGTTCAGTGGTGTCTGGTACCAGGGAGACAGGTTCAGTGGTGTCTGGTACCAGGGAGACAGGGTCAGTGGTGTCAGGTACCAGGGAGACAGGTTCAGTGGTGTCTGGTACCAGGGAGACAGGTTCAGTAGTGTCTGGTGCCAAGGAGGCAGGTTCAGTGTGGTGAGGCTCTTTCTGTGTTTACAAACAATGCCGAGGCTTTTCACCTGAACTGGGCCTCCCGCCCTCCTCCGTCCCTCACCTCCCAACCACCACCCCAATACATTACCCTCCCACCCCTACCCTTCACCCCCTGCTCCACCCACTTCGTTCCAGCCCATTACAGTGTCCTTCCTCTCATTTCCATAATGGTCTTGGACCAGGCTGGGATGGGAGAGAGGGGTTTTGGGGGGGGGAGAGACGGCAATGCGGGTGATGGGTGGGGGAGAGAGGAGGAGGTAATATGTTGGGGAAAGAGAGAGGGGAGGGTGATGGGTGGGAGAGAGAGAGACGGAGGGGAGGGTGAGGGAGAATGGGGAAGGTGATGGGCAAGGGAGAGAGAGGGATGGGTGATTGGTGGGGGATAGAAGGGAGTGAGGGTGATGGGTGGGGTGAGACAGCTCATAACACTTTGCTCTCTCTTTCATCTATGCTTGTGCACAGATGCTTGCACTTGCTTGTGCACACGATGTAGCTTGTCTGTCTGAGAGACGGGTCGTAAGTACGCGAGGTCACAGTTTGAAGAGCACAGAGGAGTCACATGGATGTTAGGAAATACTTCTTTATCCTTACAGTGGTCAGGCAGTGGAATAACAGCGAAGTGGTAGAAGATGAATCCATACTTAAGTTTAAGAATATGTATGACAGGGGCTTACACGGCAAGGAGTGAACACACACACACACACACACACACACACACACACACACACACACACACACACACACACACACACTCAGAAGTGTTCCTGTTTGCAGTTGATATGAAGTTAATGAGGAGAATTAAGCCGGATGATGATCAGGCAGGACTACAGAGCCCTGGACAGGCTACGAGCCTAGTCCAGCAACTGGCTCCTTGAATTTAACATAACAAAGTCATGAAGATTGGGGAAGGGCAAAGAAGACCTCAGACAGAGTAAAGGCTAGGTGGCTAAAGACTGCAAATCTCACTCAAGGAAAATGATCTTGGGGTGAGTATAATACCGAGCACATCTCTTGAGGCGCCCATCGGCCAGATAACTGCTGCAGCATACGGGCGCCTGGCAAACCTAAGAATAGCGTTCCGATACCTTAGTATGGAATCGTTCAAGACTCTGTACACCGTGTACGTCAGACCCATATTGGAGTATGCAGGAGCAGTTTGAAACTCACACCTGGTCAAGCACATCAAGAAATTAGAGAAAGTGCAAAGGTTTGCAACAAGACTAGTCCCAGAGCTAAGGGGAATTTCCTACGAGGAAATGCTAGAGAAATCAGCCTTACGACACTGGAGGACAGGAGGGCAAGGGAAGACGTGTTAACGACATATAAAATACTACGAGGAATTGAGAAAGCGCACAGAGATGGGACACAAAAACAAGGGGTCACAATTGGAAGTTGAAGACTCAGATGAGTCAAAGGGATCGTAGGAAGTATTTCTTCAGTCATCAAGTTGTCAGGAAGTGGAATAGTCTGGTAAGTGACGTAATGGAGGCAGGAACCATACATAGTTTTAAGACGAGGTTTGGAAAAGCTCATGGAGCAGGGAGAGAGAGGACCTGGTAGCTATCATTGAAGAGCTGGGACCAGGAGCTATGACACTGGAGGACAGGAGGGTTAGGGGAGACATGATAACGACATATAAAATACTGCGCGGAATAGACAAGGTGGACAAAGACGGGATGTTCCAGAGATGGGACACAGACACAAGAGGTCACAATTGGAAGTTGAAGACTCAGATGAATCAAAGGGATGTTAGGAAGTATTTCTTCAGTCATAGAGTAGTCAGGCCATGGAATAGCCTAGAAAGGGATGTAGTGGAGGCAGTAACCATACATAGTTTTAAGGCGAGGTATGATAGAGCTCATGGGGCAGGGAGAGAGAGGACCTAGTAGCAATCAACGAAGAGGCGGGGCCAGGAGCTGTGACTCGACCCCTGCAACCACAAATAGGTGAGTACAAATAGGTGAGTACACACACACTCGTACATACACACGCTCGCGCGCATACACAAACGCGCGCATTCATACACACACGCGCATACACACACACATAAACACACACACACACACACACACACACACACACACACACACACACACACACGCACACGCACACATACACACACACACATACACACACACACACACAGAGGAGAAACAAGCGACTACAAAATAGGAACACTTCGGTCTGCAGGTCCCATGGTGGTAATTGCAGTGATGTATAACCCACCACAGAACAGCAGGAGGCCAAGGCAAGAGTATGATCAGAGTAATAGAGCCATGGTTGACACACTGGCTGTAGTGGCCAGAAGGGTTCATGCCAGCAGGGCAAAGTTGCTGATTATGGGTCACTTCAATCACAAGGGAATTGACTGGGAGAACCTGGAGCACATAGGGGACCAGAAACGTGGAGGGCTAAGATGATGGAGGTGGTACTGTACGAACACGTAAGGGACACTACCAGAGAGAGAGAAGAGAGGATGAACCAGCGAGACTGGACCTAGTATTCACCTTGAGTAATGCAGATATTGAGGACATCACATATGAAAGACCCCTCGGGGCCAGTGACCATGTGGTTCTGAGCTTCGAATACATAGGGTTACAAGTGGAGAGGGAAGCAGGAAGGGCAGGACGAATAAAGCCAAACTACAAGAAAGGGGACTACCCAGGCATGAAGAACTTCTTGAACTGGGTTCAGTAGTACAGATAACTGGCAGGGAAGTCAGTAAACGAGATGATGGAATATGTGACAATATGCAAGGAAACTGAGGAGAGGTTTGTACCCAAGGGAAACAGAAATAACGAGAAAGCCAGGATGAGCCCTTGGTTCACCCAAAGGTGTAGGGAGGCCAAAACCAAGTGTACTAGAGAATGGAAGAAGTATAGAAGGCAAAGGACCCAGGATAATAAGGAGAACAGTCGCAGAACCAGGAATGAATATGCACAGGTAAGACAATACGAATATGGCATGGCATCAAAAGCCAAATCTGACCCAAAGCTGTTGTACCCACATCAGGTGAAAAACAACAGTCAAGGACCAGGTAATCAGGCTGAGGAAGGAAGGAGAGATCACAAGAAACAACTGCAAAGTATGTGAGGAGCTCAACATGTGATTCAAGGAAGTGTTCACAGAGGAGACAGAAGGGACTCCAGAAAGACAGAGAGGTGGGGTACACCATCATCTTTTGGACACAATACATACAACCGAGGAAGAAGTGAAGAGGCCGCTAAGTGAGCTAGATACCTCAAAGGCGATGGGGCCGGATAACATCTCTCCATAGGTCCTGAGAGAGGGAGCAGAGGTGCTATGTGTATCACTAACAACAATATTCAACACATCTATCGAAACAGAGTGATTACCTGAGGAATGGAAGACAGCAAATGTAGTCCCAATTTTCAAAAAAGGAGACAGACATGAAGCATTAAACTACAGACCAGTGTCATTGATATGTATAGCATGCAGTCATGGAGAAGAGTGGTGGAGCACCTAGAAAGGAATGAGCTTTTCAGTGACAGCCAGCACGGTTTCAGGGATGGGAAATCCTGTGTCACAAACCTACTGGAGTTCCATGACAAGGTGACAGCAGTAAGACAAAAGAGAGAGGGGTGGGTAGACTCCGTTTTCTTGAACTGTAAGAAGGCGTTTTACACAGTTCCACACAAGAGATTAGTGCAAAACCTGCACGACCAGGCAGGGATAACAGGGAATCACTACAATGGATCAGGGAATACATATCAGGAAGACAACAGCGAGTTATGGTACGTGGCGAGGTGTCAGAGTGGGCACCTGTGACGAGTAGGGTTCCACAGGGGTCAGTCGTAGGACCGATGCTGTTTCTGGCATTTGTGAACGACATGATGAAAGGAATAGACTCCGAAGTGTCTCTGTTTGCAGATGATGTGAAGTTGATGAGAATTCAATCGGACGAGGACCAGGCAGAACTACGAAATGATCTGGAGAGTCCCTCAGCCTTGAGTCCACTCAAGGCTGAGAGACTGATTACCTCAAACTCCTCCTGTTCTTCACCATTCTCCTTTGTATGGACTGATGAAGCCACTGTTTGGCGACACGTTTCCTCATTAAAGGTACCTATGTGTCTAATTTATCATATATATATATATATATATATATATATATATATATATATATATATATATATATATATATATATATATATATATATATACACTATGGAAATGAGTAAATATATTTTATTATGAAGTGTCAGAAATATTAAATAATTCAATAAGACTACATCTATCAAGAAAATATTATAATATATATTAATCTGATATTATAATTCCCACTTTAAAGAATGAATATATATGTCTTGTAACAGTAGTCAGGTTAATGATCTTATCTAGTCAATAACTGCATCAGTAAACTACACTGCAAGTTTATCCATTATTAAAGGATGCCACAAAAATATAGTAAGTAAATACACTTCTGCCTCACCAAAAAGAAGACAGGGATGGTAAAAACAGAAGGTAACTATACAAAGCAAAGCCACAAGGTATCCAGTTATCCACTGGCAGTGTACTGAGCGAGGGAGAACAAACACCGTAAATAACACCAAACCGGAGTACAGCAACTTGTGAGTGAGAATAAGAGAGCAGTATCC
>NC_091348.1:2739230-2779389 GCF_038502225.1 Cherax quadricarinatus
CCCAAACCCCTCCTTTAAAGTGCAGGCATTGTACTTCCCATTTCCAGGACTCAAGTCCGACTATAAGAAAATAACCGGTTTCCCTGAATCCCTTCACTAAATATTACCCCGCTCACACTCCAACAGATCGTCAGGTCCCAAGTATCATTCGTCTCCATTCACTCCTAACACGCTCATGCACGCTTGCTGGAAGTCCAAGCCCCTCGCCCACAAAACCTCCTTTACCCCCTCTTTCCAACCCTTTCGAGGACGACCCCTACCCCTCTTTCCTTCCCCTATAGATTTATATGCTTTACATGTCATTCTACTTTGATCCATTCTCTCTAAATGACCAAACCACCTCAACAACCCCTCTTCTGCCCTCTGACTAATGCTTTTATTAACTCCACACCTTCTCCTAATTTCCACACTCCGAATTTTCTGCATAATATTTACACCACACATTGCCCTTAGACAAGACATCTCCACTGCCTCCAACCGTCTCCTCGCTGCTGCATTTACCACCCAAGCTTAACATCCATATAAGAGTGTTAGTACTATTATACTTTCATACATTCCCTTCTTTGCCTCCATAGATAACGTTTTTTGACTCCACATATACCTCAACGCACCACTCACCTTTTTTCACTCATCAATTCTATGATTAACCTCATCCTTCATAAATCCATCCGCCGACACGTCAACTCCCAAGTATCTGAAAACATTCACTTCTTCCATACTCCTCCTCCCCAATTTGATATCCAATTTTTCTTTATCTAAATCATTTGATACCCTCATCACCTTACTCTTTTCTATGTTCACTTTCAACTTTCTACCTTTACACACATTCTCAAACTCATCCACTAACCTTTGCAATTTTTCTTTAGAATCTCCCATAAGCACAGTATCATCAGCAAAAAGTAACTGTGTCAATTCCCATTTTGAATTTGATTCCCCATAATTTAATCCCACCCCTCTCCCGAACACCCTAGCATTTACTTCTTTTACAACCCCATCTATAAATATATTAAACAACCATGGTGACATTACACATCCCTGTCTAAGACCTACTTTTACCGGGAAGTGTTCTCCCTCTCTTCTACACACCCTAACCTGAGCCTCACTATCCTCATAAAAACTCTTTACAGCATTTAGTAACTTACCACATATTCCATAAACTTGCAACATCTGCCACATTGCTCCTCTATCCACTCTATCATATGCCTTTTCTAAATCCATAAATGAAATAAAAACTTCCCTACCTTTATCTAAATACTGTTCACATATATGCTTCAATGTAAACACTTGATCTACACATCCCCTACCCACTCTGAAGCCTCCTTGCTCATCCACAATTCTACATTCTGTCTTACCTCTAATTCTTTCAATTATAACTCTACCGTATACTTTTCCTGGTATACTCAGTAAACTTATTCCTCTATAATTTTTACAATCTCTTTTGTCCCCTTTCCCTTTATATAAAGGGACTATACATGCTCTCCGCCAATCCCTAGGTACCTTCCCCTCTTTCATACATTTATTAAACAAAAGTACCAACCACTCCAACACTATATCCCCCCCTGCTTTTAACATTTCTGTCATGATCCCATCAGTTCCAGCTGCTTTACCCCCTTTCATTCTACATAATGCCTCACGTACCTCCACCACACTTACATTCTGCTCTTCTTCACTCCTAAAAGATGGTATACCTCCCTGGCCAGTGCATGAAATTACCGCCTCCCTTTCTTCCTCAACATTTAAAAGTTCTTCAAAATATTCTCGCCATCTACTTAATACCTCCCTCTCCCCATCTACTAACTCCCCTACTCTGTTTTTAACGGACAAATCCATATTTTCCCTAGGCTTTCTTAACTTGTTTAACTCACTCCAAAATTTTTTCTTATTTTCATTAAAATTTCTTGACAGTGCCTCTCCCACTCTTTCATCTGCTCTCCTTTTGCACTCTCTCACCACTCTCTTCACCTTTCTTTTACTCTCCATATACTCTGCTCTTCTTATAACACTTCTGCTTTGTAAAAACCTCTCGTAAGCTACCTTTTTCTCTTTTATCACACCCTTTACTTCATCATTCCACCAATCACTCCTCTTTCCTCCTGCCCCCACCCTCCTATATATATATATATATATATATATATATATATATATATATACACTGCTGTGAGAAACAGCAGAGGTCCCAGGACAGTGCCTTGGGGCACTGAGCTTTTGACCTCGCTGATGCTGGATCTTGCCCTGTTCACTACAAGGTGTGTGGGAAGGGTGTGTCATCAGGGTGTGGGTGGGGAGGGTATGTCAGCAGGGGGGGTGTGGGAGGGGGTGTCAGCAGGGTGAGTGGGGAGTGTTAACAGGGTGAGTGGGGAGGGTGTGTCAACAGGGTGTGTGAGGAGGGTGTGTCAGCAGGGCGTGTGGGGAGGGTGTGTCAGCAGGGTGTGTGGGAAGGGTATGTCAGCAGGGTGTGTGGGGAGGGTTTCATCAGGGTGTGTGTGGGGTGTCAGCAGGGTGTGTGTCAGCAGTTTGTGTGTCAGCAGGGTGTGTGTCAGCAGGGTGTGTGTGTGTGTGTGGAGGGTGTGTCAGCAGGGTGTATGTCGGCAGGGTGAGTGGGAAGGGTGTGTCAGCAGAGAGGGTGTGTGGGGAGGGGTGTTTCAGCAGGGTTTGTGTCCGCAGGGTGTGTGTGGGGAGGGTGTGTCAGCAAAGTGTGTGTGTTAGCAGGGTGTGTGTGGGGAGGGATGTGTCAGCAAGGTGTGTGTCAGCAGGGTGTGTGTGCGGAGAGTGGGTCAGAAGAGCGTGTGGGGAGGGTGTGTCAGCAGGGTGAGTGGGTAGGGTGTGTCTGCAGGGTGTGTGGGGAGGGTGTGTCGGAGAGGGTATGTGGGGAGGGTGTGTCAGCAGGGTGTGTGGGGAGGGTGTGTCAGCAGGGTGAGTGGGGAGGGTGCGTCAGCAGATAGGGAGAGTGGGGAGGGATGTATCAGCAGGGTGTGTGGGAGGGTGTGCCAGAGAGGGTGTGTGGGGAGGGTGTGTCAGCAGGGTGTGTGGGGAGGGTGTGTCAGCAGAGTGTGTGGGGAGGGATGTGTCAGCAAGGTTTGTGTCAGCAGGGTGTGTGTGGGGAGGGTGTGTCAGCAGGGTGTGTGTGGGGAGGGATGTGTCAGCAGTGTGGGGAGGGAGTGTCAGCAGTGTGGGGAGGGATGTGTCAGCAGGGTGTGTGTGTGGAAGGTATGTCAGCAGGGTGAGTGGGGAGGGTGTGTCAGCAGTGTGGGGAGGGTGTGTCAGCAGGGTGTGTGGGGAGGGTGTGGAGAGGGAGTGTCAGCAGGGTGTGTGGGGAGGGTGTGGAGAGGGAGTGTCAGCAGGGTGTGTGAGGAGGGTGTGTCAGTAGGGTGTGTGAGGAGGGTGTGTCAGAGAAGGTGTGTGGGGAGGGTGTGTCAGTAGGGTGTGTGAGGAGGGTGTGTCAGCAGGGTTTGTGGGGAGGGTGTGTTAGCAAAGAGGGTGAGTGGAGAGGGTGTCAGCAGGGTGTGTGGGGATAGTGTGTCAGCAGGGCGAGTGGGGAGGGTGTGTCAGCAGAGAGGGTGTGTGGGGAGGGATGTGTCAGGGTGTGGTCGCCCCCTGATACAACTACTCATCCTGTGGAAGCCATTAATTAAGGTTCAGGTCACCGTCACTTCCCTGATAACCCAACTCATCTACTTAAACCATTATTCTTGATTATCTTAAGAGAATAATAATTATTAAATTGATTAAAGCATCGCAAAGAATACTTATAACACTTTATATTATAATTAAATGATACAAACAACAGCAAGACAGACAGACATGACTGCTGTGTGCCAAACATGGCTGTTGTGTGCCAGACATGACTGTTGTGTGCCAGGCATGACTGCTGTGTGCCAGACATGACTGTTGTGTGCCAGGCATGACTGTTGTGTGCCAGACATGAGTGTTGTGTGCCAGACGTGACTGTTGTGTGCCAGACATGACTGTTGTGTGCCAGACATGACTGTTGCGTGCCAGAGATGACTGTTGTTTGCCAGACATGACTGCTGTGAGCCAGATATGACTGCTGTGAGCCAGACATGACTGCTGTGTGCCAGACATGACTGATGTGAGCCAGACATGACTGTTGTGTGCCAGGCATGGCTGTTGTGAGCCAGACATGACTGCTGTGTGCCAGACATGACTGTTGTGTGCCAGACATGACTGTTGTGAGCCAGACATGACTGTTGTGGGCTAGACATGACTGTTGTGTGCCAGACATGACTGCTGTGAGCCAGACATGACTGCTGTGAGCCAGACATGACTGTTGTGTGCCAGACATGACTGTTGTGTGCCAGGCATGACTGCTGTGAGCCAGACATGACTGTTGTGTGTCAGACATGACTGTTGTATGCAAGACATGACTGCTGTGTGCCAGACATGATTGTTGTGTGCCAGACATGACTTGTGTGCCAGACATGATTGTTGTGTGCCAGACATGACTGTTGTGTGCAAGACATGACTGTTATGTGCCAGACTTGGCTGTTGTGTCAGATATGAATGTTGTGTGCCAGACATGACTGTGTTCCAGACATGACTGTTGTGTGCCAGACATGACTGTTGTGTGCCAGACATGACTGCTGTGTGCCAGACATGACTGTTGTGTGCCAGACATGACTGCTGTGTGCCAGACATGACTGTTGTGTGACAGACTTGACTGATGTGTGTCAGACATGACTGTTGTGTGCCAGAGATGACTTGTGTGCCAGACATGACTTGTGTGCCAGACATGACTGATGTGTGTCAGATATGACTGTTGTGCCAGACATGACTGTTGTATGCCAGTCATGACTGTTGTGTGCAAGACAATCATGACTGTTGTGTGCCAGACAGACATGACTGTTGTGTGCCAGACAATCATGACTGTTGTGTGCCAGACAGACATGACTGTTGTGTGCCAGACATGACTGTTGTGTGCCAGACATGACTGTTGTGTGCCAGACAGACATGACTGTTGTGTGCCAGACAGTCATGACTGTAGTGTGTCAGACAGTCATGACTGTTGTGTGTCACACATGACTGTTGTGTGTCAGACATGACTGTTGTGTGCCAGACAGACATGACTGTTGTATGCCAGAGAGTCATGACTGTTGTGTGCCAGTCATGACTGTTGTGTTCCAGACAGACATGACTGTTGTGTGCCAGACAGACATGACTGTTGTGTGCCAGACAGACATGACTGTTGTGTGCCAGTCATGACTGTTGTGTGCCAGACAAGAATGTTGTGTGCCAGACATGACTGTTGTGTGCCAGATATGACTGTTGTGTGCCAGTCATGACTGATGTGCGCCAGACATGACTTGTGTGCTAGACATGACTGTTGTGTGCCAGACATGACTGACGAGTGCCAGACATGACTGTTGTGTGCCAGACATGACTGTTGTGTGTCAGACATGACTGCTGTGAGCCAGGCATGACTGTTGTGTGCCAGTCATGACTGTGTGCCAGACATGACTTCTGTGAGCCAGACATGACTGTTGTGAGCCAGACATGACTGCTGTGAGCCAGACATGACTGTTGTGAGCCAGACATGATTGCTGTGAGCCAGACATGACTGTTGTGTGCCAGACATGACTGTTGTGTGCCAGACATGACTGCTGTGAGCCAGACATAACTGTTGTGTGTCAGACATGACTGCTGTGAGCCAGGCATGACTGTTGTGTGCCAGACATGACTGTTGTGTGCCAGACATGACTGTTATGTGCCAGACTTGACTGTTGGGTGTCAGACATGAATGTTGTGTGCCAGACATGATTGTTGTGTGCCAGACATGACTGTTGTGTTCCAGACATGACTGTTGTGTGCCAGACAGTCATGACTAGTGTGCTAGACAGTCATGACTGTTGTGTGCCAGACAGTCATGACTAGTGTGCTAGACAGTCATGACTGTCGTGTGCCAGACAGTCATGACTGTTGTGTGCCAGACAGTCATGACTAGTGTGCTAGACAGTCATGACTGTTGTGTGCCAGACAGACATGACTGTTGTGTGCCAGACAGTCACGACTGTTGTGTGCCAGACAGTCACGACTGTTGTGTTTCAGACAGTCATGACTGTTGTGTGCCAGACATGACTGTCGTGTGCCAGACAGTCATGACTGTTGTGTGCCAGACAGTCATGACTGTTGTGTGCATGACTGTCGTGTGCCAGACAGTCATGACTGTCGTGTGCCAGACAGTCATGACTGTTGTGTGCCAGACAGTCATGACTGTTGTGTGCCAGACAGTCATGACTGTCGTGTGCCAGACAGTCATGACTGTCGTGTGCCAGACAGTCATGACTGTTGTGTGCCAGACAGTCATGACTGTCGTGTGCCAGACAGTCATGACTGTCGTGTGCTAGACAGTCATGACTGTTGTGTGCCAGACAGTCATGACTGTTGTGTGCCAGACAGTCATGACTGTTGTGTGCCAGACAGTCATGACTGTCGTGTGCCAGACAGTCATGACTGTTGTGTGCCAGACAGTCATGACTGTTGTGTGCCAGACAGTCATGACTGTCGTGTGCCAGACAGTCATGACTGTTGTGTGCCAGACAGTCATGACTGTTGTGTGCCAGACAGTCATGACTGTCGTGTGCCAGACAGTCATGACTGTTGTGTGCCAGACAGTCATGACTGTCGTGTGCCAGACAGTCATGACTGTTGTGTGCCAGACAGTCATGACTGTCGTGTGCCAGACAGTCATGACTGTTGTGTGCCAGACAGTCATGACTAGTGTGCTAGACAGTCATGACTGTTGTGTGCCAGACAGTCATGACTGTTGTGTGCCAGACAGTCATGACTGTTGTGTGCCAGACAGTCATGACTAGTGTGCTAGACAGTCATGACTGTTGTGTGCCAGACAGTCATGACTGTTGTGTGCCAGACAGTCATGACTGTTGTGTGCCAGACAGTCATGACTGTTGTGTGCCAGACAGTCATGACTAGTGTGCTAGACAGTCATGACTGTTGTGTGCCAGACAGTCATGACTGTTGTGTGCCAGACAGTCATGACTGTTGTGTGCCAGACAGTCATGACTAGTGTGCTAGACAGACATGACTGTTGTGTGCCAGACAGTCATGACTGTTGTGTGCCAGACAGTCATGACTGTTGTGTGCCAGACATGACTTTTGAGTGCCAGACATGACTGCTGTGTGCCAGACATGACTGTTGTGTGCCAGACAGTCATGACTGTTGTGTGCCAGACATGACTTTTGAGTGCCAGACATGACTGCTGTGTGCCAGACATGACTGTTGTGTGCCAGACAGTCATGACTGTCGTGTGCCAGACAGTCATGACTGTTGTGTGCCAGACAGTCATGACTGTCGTGTGCCAGACAGTCATGACTGTTGTGTGCCAGACAGTCATGACTAGTGTGCTAGACAGTCACGACTGTTGTATGCCAGACATGACTTTTGAGTGCCAGACATGACTGCTGTGTGCCAGACATGACTGTTGTGTGCCAGACAGTCATGACTGTTGTGTGCCAGACAGACATGACTGTTGTATGCCAGACATGACTTTTGAGTGCCAGACATGACTGTTGTGTGCCAGACATGACTGTTGTGTGCCAGTCATGACTGATGTGTGCCACACATGACTGCTGTGTGCCAGACATGACTGTTGTGTGCCAGGTATGACTGATGTGTGCCAGACATGACTTGTGTGCCAGACATGACTGTGTGCCAGTCATGACTGATGTGTGCCAGACATGACTGTTGAGTGCCATACATGACTGTTGTGTGCCAGTCATGACTGATGTGTGCCAGACATGACTGTTGTGTGCCAGACATGACTGATGTGTGCCAGACATGACTGTTGTGTGCTAGTCATGACTGATGTGTGCCAGACATGACTGTTGAGTGTCAGACATGACTGTTGTGTGCCAGACATGACTGTTGTGCACCAGACATGACTGTTGAGTGCCAGACATGACTGTTGAGTGCCAGACATGACTGTTGTGAGTCAAACATGTCTGTTGTGAGCCAAACATGACTGTTGTGTGCCAGACATGACTGTTGTGTGCCAGTCATGACTGTTGAGTGCCAGACATGACTGTTATGTGCCAGACATGACTGATGTGAGCCAGACATGACTGTTGTGTGCCAGACATGACTGATGTGAGCCAGACATGACTGTTGTGTGCCAGGCATGGCTGTTGTGAGCCAGACATGACTGCTGTGTGCCAGACATGACTGTTGTGTGCCAGACATGACTGTTGTGAGCCAGACATGACTGTTGTGGGCTAGACATGACTGTTGTGTGCCAGACATGACTGCTGTGAGCCAGACATGACTGTTGTGAGCCAGACATGACTGCTGTGAGCCAGACATGACTGTTGTGTGCCAGACATGACTGTTGTGTGCCAGGCATGACTGCTGTGAGCCAGACATGACTGTTGTGTGTCAGACATGACTGTTGTATGCCAGACATGACTGCTGTGTGCCAGACATGATTGTTGTGTGCCAGACATGACTGCTGTGAGCCAGACATGACTTGTGTGCCAGACATGATTGTTGTGTGCCAGACATGACTGTTGTGTGCAAGACATGACTGTTATGTGCCAGACTTGGCTGTTGTGTGTCAGATATGAATGTTGTGTGCCAGACATGACTGTGTTCCAGACATGACTGTTGTGTGCCAGACATGACTGTGTTCCAGACATGACTGTTGTGTGCCAGACATGACTGTTGTGTGCCAGACATGACTGCTGTGTGCCAGACATGACTGTTGTGTGCCAGACATGACTGCTGTGTGCCAGACATGACTGTTGTGTGACAGACTTGACTGATGTGTGTCAGACATGACTGTTGTGTGCCAGAGATGACTTGTGTGCCAGACATGACTTGTGTGCCAGACAGTCACGACTGTTGTGTTTCAGACAGTCATGACTGTTGTGTGCCAGACATGACTATTATGTGCCAGACTTGACTGTTGGGTGTCAGACATGAATGTTGTGTGCCAGACATGACTGTTGTGTGCCAGACATGACTGATGTGTGTCAGACATGATTGTTGTGTGCCAGACATGACTGTTGTGTTCCAGACATGACTGTTGTGTACCAGACATGACTGTTGTGTGCCAGACATGACTGTTGTGTTCCAGACATGACTGTTGTGTGCCAGACAGTCATGACTGTTGTGTGCAAGACAATCATGACTGTTGTGTGCCAGACAGACATGACTGTTGTGTGCCAGACAATCATGACTGTTGTGTGCCAGACAGACATGACTGTTGTGTGCCAGACATGACTGTTGTGTGTCAGACATGACTGATGTGTGTCAGACATGACTGTTGTCTTCCAGACATGAATGTTGTGTGCCAGACAGTCATGACTGTTGTGTGCCAGACAGACATGACTGTTGTGTGCCAGACAGTCATGACTGTTGAGTGCCAGACAGTCATGACTGTAGTGTGTCAGACAGTCATGACTGTTGTGTGTCAGACATGACTGTTGTGTGCCAGACAGACATGACTGTTGTATGCCAGACAGACATGACTGTTGTGTGCCAGTCATGACTGTTGTGTTCCAGACAGACATGACTGTTGTGTGCCAGACAGACATGACTGTTGTGTGCCAGACAGACATGACTGTTGTGTGCCAGACAGTCATGACTGTTGTGTGCCAGACAGACATGACTGTTGTATGCCAGAGAGTCATGACTGTTGTGTGCTAGTCATGACTGTTGTGTTCCAGACAGACATGACTGTTGTGTGCCAGACAGACATGACTGTTGTGTGCCAGACAGACATGACTGTTGTGTGCCAGTCATGACTGTTGAGTGCCAGACATGACTGCTGTGTGCCAGACATGACTGTTGTGTGCCAGACAGTCAAGACTGTTGTGTGCCAGACAGACATGACTGTTGTATGCCAGACATGACTGTTGAGTGCCAGACATGACTGTTGTGTGCCAGACATGACTGTTGTGTGCCAGTCATGACTGATGTGTGCCAGACATGACTGCTGTGTGCCAGACATGACTGTTGAGTGCCAGACATGACTGTTGTGTGCCAGACATGACTGATGTGTGCCAGACATGACTTGTGTGCCAGACATGACTGTTGTGTGCCAGTCATGACTGATGTGTGCCAGACATGACTGATGTGTGCCAGACATGACTGTTGTGTGCTAGTCATGACTGATGTGTGCCAGACATGACTGTTGTGTGCCAGACATGACATGTGTGCCAGACATGACTTGTGCCAGACATGACTGTTGAGTGCCAGACATGACTGCTGTGTGCCAGACATGACTGTTGTGTGCCAGACAGACATGACGGTTGTGTGCCAGACAGACATGACTGTTGTGTGCCAGACAGTCATGACTGTTGTGTGCCAGACATGACTGTTGTGTGCCAGATATGACTGTTGTGTGCCAGTCATGACTGATGTGCGCCAGACATGACTTGTGTGCTAGACATGACTGTTGTGTGCCAGACATGACTGATGAGTGCCAGGCATGACTGTTGTGTGCCAGACATGACTGTTGTGTGCCAGTCATGACTGATGAGTGCGAGACATGACTGTTGTGTGCCAGTAATGACTGTGTGCCAGACATGACTTCTGTGAGCCAGACATGACTGTTGTGAGCCAGACATGACTGCTGTGAGCCAGACATGACTGTTGTGAGCCAGACATGATTGCTGTGAGCCAGACATGACTGTTGTGTGCCAGACATGACTGTTGTGTGCCAGACATGACTGCTGTGAGCCAGACATAACTGTTGTGTGTCAGACATGACTGCTGTGAGCCAGGCATGACTGTTGTGTGCCAGACATGACTGTGATGTGCCAGACTTGACTGTTGGGTGTCAGACATGAATGTTGTGTGCCAGACATGACTGTTGTGTGCCAGACATGACTGATGTGTGTCAGACATGATTGTTGTGTGCCAGACATGACTGTTGTGTTCCAGACATGACTGTTGTGTGCCAGACAGTCATGACTGTTGTGTGCCAGACAGTCATGACTAGTGTGCTAGACAGTCATGACTGTCGTGTGCCAGACAGTCATGACTGTTGTGTGCCAGACAGTCATGACTGTTGTGTGCCAGACAGTCATGACTGTTGTGTGCCAGACAGTCATGACTGTTGTGTGCCAGACAGTCATGACTGTTGTGTGCCAGACAGTCATGACTGTTGTGTGCCAGACAGTCATGACTGTTGTGTGCCAGACAGTCATGACTGTTGTGTGCCAGACAGTCATGACTAGTGTGTGCCAGACAGTCATGACTGTTGTGTGCCAGACAGTCATGACTAGTGTGCTAGACAGTCATGACTGTTGTGTGCCAGACAGTCATGACTAGTGTGCTAGACAGTCATGACTGTTGTGTGCCAGACAGACATGACTGTTGTGTGCCAGACAGACATGACTGTTGTGTGCCAGACAGACATGACTGTTGTGTGCCAGACAGACATGACTGTTGTGTGCCAGACAGTCATGACTGTTGTGTGCCAGACAGTCATGACTAGTGTGCTAGACAGTCATGACTGTTGTGTGCCAGACAGTCATGACTGTTGTGTGCCAGACAGATATGACTGTTGTGTGCCAGACAGTCACGACTGTTGTGTGCCAGTCACGACTGTTGTGTGTGAGACAGTCATGACTGTTGTGTGCCAGACAGTCATGACTGTTGTGTGCCAGTCACGACTGTTGTGTTTCAGACAGTCATGACTGTTGTGTGCCAGTCACGACTGTTGTGTTTCAGACAGTCATGACTGTTGTGTGTCAGACAGTCACGACTGTTGTGTGCCAGACAGTCATGACTGTTGTGTGCCAGACAGTCACGACTGTTGTGTGCCAGACAGTCATGACTGTTGTGTGCCAGACAGTCACGACTGTTGTGTGCCAGACAGTCACGACTGTTGTGTGCCAGACAGTCACGACTGTTGTGTTTCAGACAGTCATGACTGTTGTCTGCCAGACAGTCATGACTGTTGTGTGTCAGACAGTCATGACTGTTGTGTGCCAGACAGTCATGACTGTTGTCTGCCAGACAGTCATGACTGTTGTGTGTCAGACAGTCATGACTGTTGTGTTTCAGACAGTCATGACTGTTGTGTGCCAGACAGTCATGACTGTTGTTTGCCAGACAGTCATGACTGTTGTGTGCCAGACAGTCATGACTGTTGTGTGCCAGACAGTCATGACTGTTGTGTGCCAGACAGACATGACTGTTGTGTGCCAGACAGACATGACTGTTGTATGCCAGACATGACTGTTGAGTGCCAGACATGACTGCTGTGTGCCAGACATGACTGTTGTGTGCCAGACAGTCAAGACTGTTGTGTGCCAGACAGACATGACTGTTGTATGCCAGACATGACTGTTGAGTGCCAGACATGACTGTTGTGTGCCAGACATGACTGTTGTGTGCCAGTCATGACTGATGTGTGCCAGACATGACTGCTGTGTGCCAGACATGACTGTTGTGTGCCAGACATGACTGTTGTGTGCCAGACATGACTGATGTGTGCCAGACATGACTTGTGTGCCAGACATGACTGTTGTGTGCCAGTCATGACTGATGTGTGCCAGACATGACTGGTGAGTGCCATACATGACTGTTGTGTGCCAGTCATGACTGATGTGTGCCAGACATGACTGTTGTGTGCCAGACATGACTGATGTGTGCCAGACATGACTGTTGTGCTAGTCATGACTGATGTGTGCCAGACATGACTGTTGAGTGTCAGACATGACTGTGTGCCAGACATGACTGTTGTATACCAGACATGACTGTTGAGTGCCAGACATGACTGTTGAGTGCCAGACATGACTGTTGTGAGTCAAACATGTCTGTTGTGAGCCAAACATGACTGTTGTGTGCCAGACATGACTGTTGTGTGCCAGTCATGACTGTTGAGTGCCAGACATGACTGTTATGTGCCAGACATGACTGATGTGAGCCAGACATGACTGTTGTGTACCAGACATGGCTGTTGTGTGCCAGACTGACTGTTGTGTGCCAGACATGACTGTTGAGTGCCAGACATGACTGCTGTGTGCCAGACATGACTGTTGTGTGCCAGTCATGACTTATGTGCCAGACAGGACTGATGTGAGCCAGACATGACTGTTGTGTACCAGACATGGCTGTTGTGTGCCAGACATGACTGTTGTGTGCCAGACATGACTGTTGAGTGCCAGACATGACTGTTGTGTGCCAGACATGACTGTTGTGTGCCAGACATGACATGTGTGCCAGACATGACTGTTGAGTGCCAGACATGACTGTTATATGCCAGACATGACTGTTGAGTGCCAGACATGACTTGTGCCAGACATGACTGTTGAGTGCCAGACATGACTGCTGTGTGCCAGACATGACTGTTGTGTGCCAGACAGACATGACGGTTGTGTGCCAGACAGACATGACTGTTGTGTGCCAGACAGTCATGACTGTTGTGTGCCAGACAGTCATGACTGTTGTGTGCCAGACATGACTGTTGTGTGCCAGATGTGACTGTTGTGTGCCAGTCATGACTGAGTTGCGCCAGACATGACTTGTGTGCCAGACATGACTGTTGTGTGCCAGACATGAATGATGAGTGCCAGACATGACTGTTGTGTGCCAGACATGACTGTTGTGTGCCAGTCGTGACTGATGAGTGCCAGACATGACTGTTGTGTGCCAGACATGATTGCTGTGAGCCAGACATGACTGTTGTGAGCCAGACATGACTGCTGTGAGCCAGACATGACTGTTGTGAGCCAGACATGACTGCTGTGAGCCAGACATGACTGTTGTGTGCCAGACATGACTGTTGTGTGCCAGACATGACTGCTGTGAGCCAGACAAAACTGTTGTGTGTCAGACATGACTGCTGTGAGCCAGGCATGACTGTTGTGTGCCAGACATGATTGTTGTGTGCAAGACATGACTGTTATGTGCCAGACTTGACTGTTGGGTGTCAGACATGAATGTTGTGTGCCAGACATGACTGTTGTGTGCCAGACATGACTGATGTGTGTCAGACATGATTGTTGTGTGCCAGACATGACTGTTGTGTTCCAGACATGACTGTTGTGTACCAGTCATGACTGTTGTTTGCCAGACAGTCATGACTGTCGTGTGCCAGACAGTCATGACTGTCGTGTGCCAGACAGTCATGACTGTCGTGTGCCAGACAGTCATGACTGTCGTGTGCCAGACAGTCATGCCTTTTGGGTGTCAGGCATGAATGTTGTGTGCCAGACATGACTGTTGTGTGCCAGACATGACTGATGTGTGTCAGACATGATTGTTGTGTGCCAGACATGACTGTTGTGTTCCAGACATGACTGTTGTGTGCCAGACAGTCATGACTGTTGTGTGCCAGACAGTCATGACTAGTGTGCTAGACAGTCATGACTGTTGTGTGCCAGACAGACATGACTGTTGTGTGCCAGACAGACATGACTGTTGTGTGCCAGACAGACATGACTGTTGTGTACCAGACAGTCATGACTGTCGTGTGCCAGACAGTCATGACTGTTGTGTGCCAGACAGTCATGACTGTCGTGTGCCAGACAGTCATGACTGTTGTGTGCCAGACAGACATGACTGTTGTGTGCCAGACAGTCACGACTGTTGTGTGCCAG
This sequence comes from Cherax quadricarinatus, assembly GCF_038502225.1. Classification (NCBI taxonomy): domain Eukaryota; kingdom Metazoa; phylum Arthropoda; class Malacostraca; order Decapoda; family Parastacidae; genus Cherax; species Cherax quadricarinatus. The sequence continues at coordinate 2,753,817 of NC_091348.1, forward strand.
TCACGACTTTTGTGTGTCAGACAGTCAAGACTGTTGTGTGCCAGACAGTCATGACTGTTGTCAGACAGTCACGACTGTTGTGTGCCAGACAGTCATGACTGTTGTGTGCCACACAGACATGACTGTTGTGTGCCAGACAGACATGACTTGTGTGCCAGACAGACATGACTGTTGTATGCCAGACCTGACTGTTGTGCCAGACATGACTGTTGTGTGCCAGACATGACTGTAGTGTGCCAGTCATGACTGCTGTGTGCCAGACATGACTGTTGAGTGCCAGACATGACTGTGTGCCAGACATGACTGATGTGTGCCAGACATGACTGTTGTGTGCCAGACATGACTGATGTGTACCAGACATGACTGTCGTGTGCCAGTTATGACTGGTGTGTGCCAGACATGACTGTTGTGTGCCAGTCATGACTGATGTGTGCCAGACATGGCTGTTGTGTACCAGACATGACTGTTCAGTGCCAGACATGACTGTTGTGAGTCAGACATGTCTGTTGTGAGCCAGACATGACTGTTGTGTGCCAGACATGACTGATGTGTGCCAGACATGACTGTTGTGTGCTAGTCATGACTGATGTGTGCCAGACATGACTGTTGAGTGTCAGACATGACTGTGTGCCAGACATGACTGTTGTGTACCAGACATGACTGTTGTGTACCAGACATGACTGTTGAGTGCCAGACATGACTGTTGAGTGCCAGACATGACTGTTGTGAGTCAGACATGTCTGTTGTGAGCCAGACATGACTGTTGTTTGCCAGTCATGACTGTTGAGTGCTAGACATGACTGTTATGTGCCAGACATGACTGATGTGAGCCAGACATGACTGTTGTGTGCCAGACATGGCTGTTGTGTGCCAGACATGACTGTTGTGTGCCAGACATGACTGTTGAGTGCCAGACATGACTGCTGTGTGCCAGACATGACTGTTGTGGGACAGACATGACTTGTGTGCCAGACATGACTGTTGAGTGCCAGACATGACTGTTGTGTGCCAGACATGACTGTGTACCAGACATGTCTGTTGAGTGCCAGACATGACTGTTGTGTGCCAGACATGACTGTTGTGTGCCAGACATGACTGTGTACCAGACATGACTGTTGTGTGCCAGACATGACTGTTGTGTGCCAGACATGACTGTGTACCAGACATGACTGTTGTGTGCCAGACATGACTGTTGTGCCAGACATGACTGTTGTGTACCAGACATGACTTGTGAGCCAGACATGACTGTTGTGAGCCAGACATGACTGTTGTGAGCCAGACATGACTGTTGTGAGCCAGACATGACTGTTGTGCCAGACATGACTCTTGTGTGCCAGACATGACTGTTGTGTACCAGACATGACTTGTGAGCCAGACATGACTGCTGTCTACACTTGGTGTGTCATAAAATTCTTAATCTTATTCGTGTCAATTAATCTTTTGTCGACTGTATATACTGCTCTTTATTATATACTGCACTTTATTATATACTGCACTTTATTATATACTGCACTTTATTATATACTGCACTTTATTATATACTGCACTTTATTATATACTGCTCTTTATTATATACTGCACTTTATTATATACTGCACTTTATTATATACTGCACTTTATTATATACTGCACTTTATTATATACTGCACTTTATATACTGCACTTTATTATATACTGCACTTTATTATATACTGCACTTTATTATATACTGCACTTTATTATATACTGCACTTTATTATATACTGCACTTTATTATATACTGCACTTTATTATATACTGCACTTTATTATATACTGCACTTTATTATATACTGCTCTTTATTATATACTGCACAAAGTTGTCTGACTGTTTGTTTATTTGTTTGTAGCGAATAATATTTGCAGATTACCTGGTGAATATTTGTTAAAGGCGTGTTTGTTCACTTGTTGACGAGTGTTTGTGTCTTCCTCAGTGAGTCTTACAACGTGTTTCCTTAAGTTATTTTATATCTTATGTAGTTATGCATCACCGGAGACTTTTTGTCTTTGCCACTGTATCGTTTTCGTCTTGTCTTCCCGCATCTCTTCTTATCCTGTTATTCATATTTGCAGCTCCAGTGTTTCATGTTTTCTATGCTCTTTTATTTTGAGACTGTCTCGCTGCACTGTGTAAACTCTGTTCTCTCTATGTTCTTTGTATTATATTCCTTCCTTACTGGCACAAATCTACCTGTGGTTTACTGGCATATTAGTAATTATTTTGGTATTTCATGTGTTGCTTTGCTTTCCATTTTGTATTTCTACTGACTTTCTTTCAGAAACTTACTCATTCCTATATAATTACCTCTTCTAGAGTCTGATTTATCTTTTGTCATTCCACTCTACCTTTCATCTCCGCCTCAGAAAGTTTGGTAGTTGAACCATAAGACTGTATGGACACTGACTCCTACAATATCCTTATATTTTTGCGTTTTCTCATCACCTAAAAAAAAAAAAACAGGCCATGTCTTTTTCGTTCATATTCCTCTCAGAGTCCGGTAGTTACCTCAAAATTTATGACATGCACCGAGTACGTTACATTTACTTGGTGTGTATCACACCTGGTAGGTGAGATGCGCACCAGTGAAGTTTTCAGGGTCCCACAACTGTATTGTGAATAACTGCCAGTTATAAATGTCAACCAAGCTAGGTTGACCTCCAGACAACCTGACTTTAAGCCAACACTCTGGCATGGAAGACACTTCTTCACTAGCTCTGTCTGATTACATATAGTACTGGTTTCTCTTGTATGAGTCTTTGAGCCAAATGTGGTCAGCATACTCATATTGGTCTCTCTCTTCATGTGTTGTTTACACATATGGTATCTGCCTATACTGCCACTCTTTTACACACATTGTAAATATTGCAATATTAGTGGTAGGAATATGGGTACTTAAAGAAACTACTTTTGGTATTTTGCCTTTGCCTTTATTACTCCTTAAACATTACTTTACTGGTGACTTGTCTTATGGCCAGGCAGCATTGTCCTACAGCCTGAGATGAGCTCCCGCCTTTGTTTGATGCAAGAGAAATTGTTCAAGTTTCCACTGAGGTACAGTCCCTTCAAGCTATGTTTGAACACACTGTAACATGACCTTCAGAGGCGACTTTAAAGCAAGACTCCACGTAGTACGTCAAATGGCTAAAGACAACTTAAAGAAAACTCAAGATATGAAACCGAGTATGACAAGGTGTCTATGCCCCCTAGTCACAGCTTGATGGCGTGATTTACTGGCTCTACGCAGGTGGTACAAAAATCTTGCCTTAACTATTTGGCAGTCTCTCTTAACAAATCAGTGAAGGGTCTGCCACATCAAACAATAAAAAATGAGCCTCACTTTCGTTTAATAAGCATATACTCTGTTCCCACGTATCCCAGTGTTGAGCCTGACATCTAACAAGAAGTGATAGGAGTGGAAATAAGATTGACTGGTTCCAAACTAATGAAGGATCCATGACCACTCAAGTCTGGCATCACAACTTTTCTAAAAACTTATTCTGACGTATTTTTTAATATTCCAAAGGAATATGACTTTTGTCTTTGCCGCTCAATGCTCTTCTTGTTCCTTGTGAAGGAGTCTCCGCAGTCTTAACTGAATTAAGAACTCTCCCTCTGCATTTCGTATATGTTCTCCTAATGCCATTTTCTTTCTCTTCACTCTTACATTCAATTTTTCACGAATTCTTGTCACGTTGCTCATTTTCTTCGTTTCTGAAACTTTTCTTATGAAACTCAAGAAACTGTGAATCATCAGCAAATAACAATGGGGACAACTTTACAGCTAAATCATTCATTTTCTAACTCCGCCCTATAAAACTATAATTTATTTTAAAAACTATAGAGAGATCTTATAGAGGCAGAGGAGCTGCTGTTCACTTGCCTCAACACACCCAGGATCTAATTCAACCCCTGCAAGAGGTCCAGCAGCTGGAGAACAGTATGCTTCATCACACTCAAGAAGCATATCACCTGAAGCATAACACTCTTTTAATTAAAGACCAGCAGCTGTAAAGAACTAACAGAAGAGGTACAGGAGCTGTAGATTAACAAACTTAAGAGATACATGAGAGAGAGAGAGAGAGAGAGAGAGAGAGAGAGAGAGAGAGAGAGAGAGAGAGAGAGAACAATACCTCTCTCACCATTCACAACACTATCCAGCCCTGACTTCCTCTCCCTGTGTTCCCTTCTTTTCTTGGTTTGAACTTTAAGGTTTGACGCAGCGACCTGAAGCTTGACTTTTGTCTAAGAGTCAACCTCGAGCTCCTGGCCCTGGTAAATAAGACACATGTAGGAAACTTTGCACACGTGTCTCATTCGCACAGCTCCTGAGACTCTCGAGGGTGTTGAGCTATAGCTCCTGGGACTCTCTATTGTTAAGCTACAGCTCCTGGTACGCTGAAGAGGCTGTGGCCGGAGATAACGTTCTTGGACAAACAACGTCAGCAATGAAATTTAAAAATAAATATGACATTTTGACGCTGCCTTGTGGAGTGCGACCTGCATAAGTCAACCAACACACAGGTATGTCTCGCAAAGTGCGACCTGCATAAGTCAACCAACACGCAGGTAGGGCGTCACCTGCATAAGTCGACCAAGCATTAAACTACAGACCATTGTAACTGGCATGTATAGTATGGAAAGTCATGGAGAAGATTATCAGGAGAGTGGTGGAGCACCTAGAAAGGAATGAGCTTATCAGGGACTACTATCACAGTTTTAGGGACGAGAAATCCTGTGTCACAAACCTACTGGAGTTATATAACAGGATGACAGCAGTAAAACAAGAGTAAAACAAGGGGTGGATAGACTGCATTTTCTTGGACTGTAAGAAGGCTTTTGACACAGTTCCTCACAAGAGATTAGTGCAAAAGCTGGAGGACCAGGCAGGTCTAACAGGGAAGACACTGCAATGGATCAGGGAATACCTGTCAGGAAGAAAACAGCAAGTCATGGTACATGACGAGAGGTCAGAGTGAGCGCCAGTGACGAGCGGGGTTCCACAGAGGTCATTCCTAGGACCAGTGTTGTTTATGGTACATGTGAACGACATGACGGAAGGAATAGACTCAGAAGTGTCTCTGCTTGCAGATGATGTGAAATTGATGAGAAGAATTCAATAGGACGAGGACCAGGCAGAACTACAAATAGACATGGACAGGCTGCAAGCCTGGTCCAGAAACTGGCTCCTGAAGTTCAACCCCACCAACTGCAAAGTCATGAAGATTGGGGAAGGGCAAAGAAGTCCACAGACGGAGTACAGTCTAGGGGGCCAGAGACTAGAAACCTCACTCAAGGAAAAGGATCTTGGGGTAAGTATAACACCGAGCACATCTGAGGCGCATATCAACCAAATAACTGCTGCAACAAACTGGCTTCTAGCAAACCTAAGAATAGCAGACCGACATCTTAATAAAGAATAGTTCAGGACCCTGTACACTGTATGCGTCAGGCCTATATTGGAGTATGCGGCACCATTTTGGAATCCACACATGGCCAAACACGTAAGGAAATTAGAGAAAGTGAAAAGGTTTGCAACAAGACTAGTCTCGTAGCTAATAGGCATGTCCTACGAAGAGAGGTTAAGGGAAATCGACCTAACGACAATGGAGGACAGAGAGATAGAGGGGATATGATAACGACATATAAAATACTGAGAGGAATTGACAAGGTGGACAGAGACAGGATGTTCCAGAGATGGGACACAGCAAGAAGGGGTCACAATTGGAAGCTGAAGACTCAGATGAATCATGAGGATGTTAGGAAGTATTTCTTCAGCCACAGAGTTGTCAGGAAGTGGAATAGTCTGGGAAGTGATGTAGTGGTGGCAGGATCCATATATAGCTTTAAGAAGAGGTATGATAAAGCTCATGGAGCAAGAAGAGTGACCTAGTAGCGAACAGCGAAGAGGCGGGGCCAGGAGCTGTGACTCGACCTCAGCAACCACAACTAGGTGAATACAACTAGGCGAGTACACTTGTATGTCTCGCAAAGCGCTACCATCAACCAATACTCCGGTATCTGTTTACTAAGTGAAGAGAGTCGGCAGATGTAACAGACGTGATTGCTCATCTCTCTCTCACCCCACCTGGGAATCTAACCCAGATTCTCACTTGTTATGCGTTGTACTTTTATAAGCAGGGAACCACAGGGGTGAGCCTGCATGCGTAGGTGCGCACTGCAGGAAGCAAGCACTTGCAGCAGACATGGTAACTGGAGATATTAAACAAGCAAGTTGTGTACACACACAGGCACTCACCACGGTGATGACTACTGTTGAAGTGCCCTTGACGACCAGCCAGCTACACCATCCCCACCTTGTCTGCTTCTTCCCAGTGTTGCTTCACTTGCTTTAATTATATAGATCAGCACCAGACGTAACACAATAAAAGTTTTATATGCAGTAGTTTTACAGATATACAGAAATAATACGTTATGATGACTTAGCCTATGATAAAGCAATAAGTAATGTGTGATGCGAGGTCATGTCAACCAGGAGTAACTATTTATTGATGTACATGGGTCGGAAAACCGTCAAGTTGAAGAATGAGACACATGATGTTTATGTGTCTCATTCCTCATATCAGGACTTCTTTAGGAATAAATTACCTTTGATATACTTTGTAAATGGTTTCGCGAGTTTTGTTACTGGGAAGTCTGGCTCTGGGCCAGTCACTCGTAGCTAAACTTCCCCGGTAAATGTATCTGCTGCCGCATCATCTTGGTATCACCGTGTCAATTCCAACATTGCAATTCCTTAACAGATTTATTTGAGTCGTGGTCACTAAGTTGTGTCGTATTTAGACATATATATTCCTCCTTGACAACCATGGCTAATATTCAATGATTGCTTAAAGACATTAGAAGTGGTTTATATATTTCTGTATAAGTTTTGACAATCTTTGTATGCGTTGAGGGCTTTGTTAAAAAAAATAGATGCGGCTCCTGTAATAATTTCAAAACTAGGGATGCCATGCCAGTGATGATCCATTTTAAGTTACCTGTTCTCTCTAGGCTGGAATGCTGCTCTACACTTACAACCTCATTCAATGCAGGTGAAACTGCAGATCTAGAGAATGTACAAACAACCTTCACTGCTCGTTCAGTCATACACCTTAATTACTGAGAACGTTTGAAGTTCCTTGACATAGGCAAGAAAGATACTGCATAATCTACACCAGGAAAGTCCTAGGACTACCCCAAATCTGCACACAAAACTCACTCCCTACGTAAGCAAAAGATTAGTCAAACTGTGCAACATACAATGAAAAGCATCAGTGCCATAAGAACACTAAGAGAAAACACAGTAGTGTCCGGGGCCCAAAATTGTTCAACAGCCTCCCACCATACATAAAGGGAATTTCCAATAGACCCCTGGCTTCCTATAGTCAGCACCTGATCAACCGGGCTGTGCTTCTTACCTTGGATTAAGTGCGGCCAGCAATAACAGCTTGGTTAATCAGACCGTGATCCACCGGGAGGCCTGGTCAAGGGCTGGGTGGCGGGGGCGTTGACCCCCGGAACACCCTCCAGGTAGACACTATAGAATAAAAAGGCACAGTACATTGACTGGAATATTACACAAATAAACCGCACATAAACAGTGTCTTACAACACCGCTTCGGTCCGACTTGGACCATCATCCACCACTTGGCCACACCATCATCCACCACTTGGCCACACCATCATCCACCACTTGGCCACACCATCATCCACCACTTGGCCACACCATCATCCACCACTTGGCCACCATCATCCACCACTCCACACCATCCTCCACCACTGGGCCACACCATCATCCACCACTTGGACACACCATCATCCACCACTTGGCCACACCATCATCCACCACTTGGCCACACCATCATCCACCACTTGGCCACACCATCATCCACCACTTGGCCACACCATCATCCACCACTTGGCCACACCATCATCCACCACTTGGCCACACCATCATCCACCACTTGGCCACACCATCATCCACCACTTGGCCACACCATCATCCACCACTTGGCCACACCATCATCCACCACTTGGCCACACCATCATCCACCACTTGGCCACACCATCATCCACCACTTGGCCACACCATCATCCACCACTTGGCCACACCATCATCCACCACTTGGCCACACCATCATCCACCACTTGGCCACACCATCATCCACCACTTGGCCACACCATCATCCACCACTTGGCCACACCATCATCCACCACTTGGCCACACCATCATCCACCACTTGGCCACACCATCATCCACCACTTGGCCACACCATCATCCACCACTTGGCCACACCATCATCCACCACTTGGCCACACCATCATCCACCACTTGGCCACACCATCATCCACCACTTGGCCACACCATCATCCACCACTTGGCCACACCATCATCCACCACTTGGCCACACCATCATCCACCACTTGGCCACACCATCATCCACTTGGCCACACCATCATCCACCACTTGGCCACACCATCATCCACCACTTGGCCTCACCATCATTCACCACTTGGCCACACATCCACCACTTGGCCACCATCATCCACCACTTGGCCACACCATCATCCACCACTTGGCCACACCATCATCCACCACTTGGCCACACCATCATCCACCACTTGGCCACACCATCATCCACCACTTGGCCACACCATCATCCACCACTTGGCCACACCATCATCCACCACTTGGCCACACCATCATCCACCACTTGGCCACACCATCATCCACCACTTGGCCACACCATCATCCACCACTTGGCAACACCATCATCCACCACTTGGCAACACCATCATCCACCACTTGGCAACACCATCATCCACCACTTGGCAACACCATCATCCACCACTTGGCCACACCATCATCCACCACTTGGCCACACCATCATCCACCACTTGGCCACACCATCCACACCATCATCCACCACTTGGCCACACCATCATCCACCACTGGCAACACCATCATCCACCACTTGGCCACACCATCATCCACCACTTGGCCACACCATCATCCACCACTTGGCCACACCATCATCCACCACTTGGCCACACCATCATCCACCACTTGGCCACACCATCATCCACCACTTGGCCACACCATCATCCACCACTTGGCCACACCATCATCCACCACTTGGCCACACCATCATCCACCACTTGGCCACACCATCATCCACCACTTGGCCACACCATCCACCACTTGGCCACACCATCATCCACCACTTGGCCACATCATCACCACTTGACCACACCATCATTCACCACTTGGCAACACCATCATCCACCACTTGGCAACACCATCATCCACCACTTGGCCACACCATCATCCACCACTTGGCCACACCATCATCCACTACTTAGCCACACCATCATCCACCACTTAGCCACACCATCATCCACCACTTGGCCACACCATCATCCACCACTTGGCCACACCATCATCCACCACTTGGCCACACCATCATCCACCACTTGGCCACACCATCATCCACCACTTGGCCACACCATCATCCACCACTTGGCCACACCATCATCCACCACTTGGCCACACCATCATCCACCACTTGGCCACACCATCATCCACCACTTGGCCACACCATCATCCACCACTTGGCCACACCATCATCCACCACTTGGCCACACCATCATCCACCACTTGGCCACACCATCATCCACCACTTGGCCACACCATCATCCACCACTTGGCCACACCATCATCCACCACTTGGCCACACCATCATCCACCACTTGGCCACACCATCATCCACCACTTGGCCACACCATCATCCACCACTTGGCCACACCATCATCCACCACTTGGCCACACCATCATCCACCACTTGGCCACACCATCATCCACCACTTGGCCACACCATCATCCACCACTTGGCCACACCATCATCCACCACTTGGCCACACCATCATCCACCACTTGGCCACACCATCATCCACCACTTGGCCACACCATCATCCACCACTTGGCCACACCATCATCCACCACTTGGCCACACCATCATCCACCACTTGGCCACACCATCATCCACCACTTGGCCACACCATCATCCACCACTTGGCCACACCATCATCCACCACTTGGCCACACCATCATCCACCACTTGGCCACACCATCATCCACCACTTGGCCACACCATCATCCACCACTTGGCCACACCATCATCCACCACTTGGCCACACCATCATCAACCACTTGGCCACATCATCATCCACCACTTGGCCACACCATCATCCAACACTTGGCCACACCATCATCCACCACTTGGCCACACCATCATCCACCACTTGGCCACACCATCATCCACCACTTGGCCACACCATCATCCACCACTTGGCCTCACCATCATCCACCACTTGGCCACACCATCATCCACCACCTGGCCACACGATCACCACTTGGCCACCATCTTTGGCCACACCATCATCCACCACTTGGCCACACCATCATCCACCACTTGGCCACACCATCATCCACCACTTGGCCACACCATCATCCACCACTTGGCCACACCATCATCCACCACTTGGCCACACCATCATCCACCACTTGGCCACACCATCATCCACCACCTGGCCACACCATCATCCACCACCTGGCCACACTATTATCCACCACTTGGCCACACCATCTACCACTTGGCAACACTATCATCCACCACTTGGCCACACCATCATCCACCACTTGGCCACACCATCATCCACCACTTGGCCACACCATCATCCACCACTTGGCCACACCATCATCCACCACTTGGCAACACCATCATCCACCACTTGGCAACACCATCATCCACCACTTGGCAACACCATCATCCACCACTTGGCAACACCATCATCCACCACTTGGCCACACCATCATCCACCACTTGGCCACACCATCATCCACCACTTGGCCACACCATCATCCACCACTTGGCCACACCATCATCCACCACTTGGCCACACCATCATCCACCACTTGGCCACACCATCATCCACCACCTGGCCACACCATCATCCACCACCTGGCCACACCATCATCCACCACTTGGCCACACCATCCACACTATTGTCAGACAGACGAGGCAGTGTGTGCCAACCACATACTGAACAACGTGCGCACCACAGTTCGATTAATCAGGAACTGACTGGAATAAATAATCAAGCTTCCTTTTGAAGAGTCCAGACATTGTTGGAACCATTACTTGTGCAGGGAGGGAGTACTGAAGGACCTTGGTCAACTTATTTTTGAGTTTTTTCCTAGTCCACTCATCGCCACCATGATTTTCACCAGAGGTATAAGCCTCTTTGTTTTCATATGGAAAAATTTCAGTCTGCAGGTTTGGGTTTAGTCCCTCCAGAAAATTCTAGGTGTAGATTATCATGTGTCTTTCTCGCCTTTGTTCCAGGAAGGACACTTCAGAAAATACCAGTAGTTCAAATGTTTGAATATATTTATACGAGCAGTTAAGATTCTGTTTACCTTCTCCAGCTCTGTAGTTTCTTCAGTCTTGAAGATGACCGTTAGTATACAGAACTGTACGTGAATGGTATACAACACCGACAAGATGAAAAATTAGACACATGTGCAACATCTGGTATCTTTATTGTAGACGTTTCGCAATCCAGTGGCTTTATAAATACAAATTCAAGGACGTAATTGGAAGACAGAAGATCTATATACAAAAGATGAGGTAATCAGTCCCTCAGCCTTGGAGTTGGTGTGAAGAACACCGTAGTTGTGCCTGTGCTCCAGAATCTTCACGAGTACGGTGTTCCTCACATCAACTCCAAAGCTGAGGGACTGATTACCTCATCTTTTGTATATAGATCTTCTGTCTTCCAATTATGTCCTTGAATTTGTATTGATAAAGCCACTGGATAGCGAAACGTCTACAATAAAGATACCAGATGTTGCACAAGTGTCTAATTTTTCAGTATATTCCAGTCTAGAGAGAGAAAGTGACTTGAAGAGAATCATCATTGCCTTGATCAATCTTGATTTTACACCATTTCAGAGATCTAAATAATGTGTGACGTTAGTATTATCGGTTTATAGATCCAACACCATTGCTTTACTACCACTTTTGTGACGTTGAGCTATGTTGGGACTTTTTAATGAGTGTAGGATGACTCTGGTGTCCAGATTCATTCTCCAAAGAAAATATAAGGCACGAGAGCAGTGGGACGAGGCCTTTGTCTTGACTCCTTTGCCATAATGTTTTTATACCAATTACTGAGCTGAAGTTTTAGAGTTACACGAGTCAGAGCCAGCGAGGTAGAGATATTATCTCGCTATAATGTTGGCTAGGGGGGCCGGATAGAGATATTATCTCGCTATAATGTTGACTAGGGGGGCCGGATAGAGATATTATCTCGCTATAATGTTGGCTAGGGGGGCCGGATAGAGATATTATCTCGCTATAATGTTGGCTAGGGGGGTCAGACATATTGTAAGTACCTCAGGTTTAAGAAAAAGTGAGAGGAAATATTAAGAAGCTTAATTTGTTGACCATGTCTACCTTTTTGCACTCTGTACAGGCTGGTCTCTGGCCAGCACAGATTTAAGTGTATAAGTGCAGACTCTCCTGATGGAGCATTCAACACTCTCTAAAATACTAAATCCACTAACTAAACAGTAAAATTCACGGGGAATCACCTTACAGTATTCAATCACTTCAAGAATCCTAACTCAGCATAACCAATTAGGAGCTTAACATCTAATATATTTTAAGTCACTGACGCTGCTGACAAGAACTTAGCTCTTGTTAACAGAGTTTGCATGAGAGCACACAGAGTGGTGCTCACCATGAGTTCGAGACTCAACTCTTGGCCCCTTCTCCTAGACTATTTTTATAAGCATCACTGATTTCTGAGCTCTTTGGTTGTGTATTGAGTTGTCCTCTACCCCGAGAGGTGTTCAAAATAGTTGCCTCCCTGCTGGGTGTTGGGCTGACCAGTGGCTGGGTGTTGGGCTGACCAGTGACTGGGTGTTGGGCTGACCAGTGGCTGGGTGTTGGGCTGACCAATGGCTGGGTGTTGGGCTGACCAGTGGCTAGGTGTTGGGCTGACCAGTGGCTGGGTGTTGGGCTGACCAGTGGCTGGGTGTTGGGCTGACCAGTGGCTGGGTGTTGGGTTGACCAGTGGCTGGGTGTTGGGCTGACCAGTGGCTGGGTGTTGGGCTGACCAGTGGCTGGGTGTTGGGCTGACCAATGGCTGGGTGTTGAGCTGACCAATGGCTGGGTGTTGGGCTGACCAGTGACTCGGTGTTGGGCTGACCAGTGGCTGGGTGTTGGGCTGACCAATGGCTGGGTGTTGGGCTGACCAATGGCTGGGTGTTGGGCTGACCAATGGCTGGGTGTTGGGCTGACCAGTGGCTGGGTGTTGGGCTGACCAGTGGCTGGGTGTTGGGCTGACCAGTGGCTGGGTGTTGGGTTGACCAGTGGCTGGGTGTTGGGTTGACCAGTGGCTGGGTGTTGGGCTGACCAGTGTCTGGGTGTTGGGCTGACCAGTGGCTGGGTGTTGGGCTGACCAATGGCTGGGTGTTGGGCTGACCAGTGACTCGGTGTTGGGCTGACCAGTGGCTGGGTGTTGGGCTGACCAGTGGCTGGGTGTTGGGCTGACTAATGGCTGGGTGTTGGGCTGACCGGTGGCTGGGTGTTGGGCTGACCAATGGTGGGTGTTGTGCTGACCAGTGGCTGGGTGTTGGGCTGACCAGTGGCTGGGTGTTGGGCTGACCAATGGCTGGGTGTTGGGCTGACCGGTGGCTGGGTGGTGGGCTGACCAGTGGCTGGGTGTTGGGCTGACCAGTGGCTGGGTGTTGGGCTGACCAATGGCTGGGTGTTGGGCTGACCAGTGGCTGGGTGTTGGGCTGACCAGTGGCAGGGTGCTGGGCTGACCAGTGGCTGCGTGTTGGGCTGACCAGCGGCTGGGTGTTGGGCTGACCAGTGGCTGGGTGCTCGGCTGACCAGTGGCTGGGTGTTGGGCTAACCAGTGGCTGGGTGCTGGGCTGACCAGTGGCTGGGTGCTGGGCTGACCAGTGGCTGGATGCTGGGCTGACCAGTGGCTGGGTGTTGGGCTGGCCAGTGGCTGGGTGTTGGGCTGACCAGTGGCTGGGTGCTGGGCTGACAAGTGGCTGGGTATTGGGCTGACCAGTGGCTGGGTGTTGGGCTGACCAGTGGCTGCGTGTTGGGCTGATCAGTGGCTGACTGTTGGACTGACCAGTGGCTGGGTGCTGGGCTGACCAGTGGCTGCGTGTTGGGCTGACCAGTGGCTGGGTGCTGGGCTGACCAGTGGCTGGGTGTTGGGCTGACCAGTGGCTGGGTGCTGGGCTGACCAGTGGCTGGGTGCTGGGCTGACCAGTGGCTGGGTGTTGGGCTGACCAGTGGCTGGGTGTTGGGCTGACCAGTGGCTGGGTGCTGGGCTGACCAGTGGCTGGGTATTGGGCTGACCAGTGGCTGGGTGTTGGGCTGACCAGTGGCTGGGTGTTGGGCTAACCAGTGGCTGGGTGTTGGGCTGACCAGTGGCTGGGTGTTGGGCTAACCAGTGGCTGGGTGTTGGGCTGACCAATGGCTGGGTGTTGGGCTGACAGGTGGCTGGGTGCTGGGCTGACCCGTGGCTGGGTGCTGGGCTGATCAGTGGCTGGGTGTTAGGCTGACCAGTGGCTGGGTGCTGGGCTGACCAGTGGCTGCGTGTTGGGCTGACCAGTGGCTGGGTGTTGGGCTGACCAGTGGCTGGGTGTTGGGCTGACCAATGGCTGGGTGTTGGGCTGACCGGTGGCTGGGTGCTGGGCTGACCAGTGGCTGGGTGTTGGGCTGACCAGTGGCTGGGTGCTGGGCTGACCAGTGGCTGGGTGTTGGGCTGACCAGTGGCTGGGTGTTGGGCTGACCAGTGGCTGGGTGCTGGGCTGACCAGTGGCTGCGTGTTGGGCTGACCAGTGGCTGGGTGTTGGGCTGACCAGTGGCTGGGTGCTGGGCTGACCAGTGGCTGGGTGTTGGGCTGACCAGTGGCTGGGTGCTGGGCTGACCAGTGGCTGGGTGCTGGGCTGACCAGTGGCTGGGTGCTGGGCTGACCAGTGGCTGGGTGTTGGGCTGACCAGTGGCTGGGTGTTGGGCTGACCAGTGGCTGGGTGCTGGGCTGACCAGTGGCTGGGTACTGGGCTGACCAGTGGCTGGGTGCTGGGCTGACCAGTGGCTGGGTGATGGGCTGGCCAGTGGCTGGGTGCTGGGCTGACCAGTGGCTGGGTGTTGGGCTGACCAGTGGCTAGGTGCTGGGCTGACCAGTGGCTGGGTGCTGGGCTGACAAGTGGCTGGGTGTTGGGCTGACCAGTGGCTGGGTGCTGGGCTGACCAGTGGCTGGGTGTTGGGCTGACCAGTGGCTGGGTGCTGGGCTGACCAGTGGCTGGGTGTTGGGCTGACCAGTGGCTGGGTGTTGGGCTGACCAGTGGCTGGGTGTTGGGCTGACCAGTGGCTGGGTGTTGGGCTGACCAGTGGCTGGGTATTGGGCTGACCAGTGGCTGGGTGTTGGGCTGACCAGTGGCTGGGTGTTGGGCTGACCAGTGGCTGGGTGTTGGGCTGACCAGTGGCTGGGTGTTGGGCTGACCAGTGGCTGGGTGTTGGGCTGACCAGTGGCTGGGTGCTGGGCTGACCAGTGGCTGGGTGTTGGGCTGACCAGTGGCTGGGTGCTGGGCTGACCAGTGGCTGGGTGCTGGGCTGACCAGTGGCTGGGGGTTAGGCTGACCAGTGCCTGGGTGTTGGGCTGACCAGTGGCTGGGTGGTGGGCTGACCAGTAGCTGGGTGCTGGGCTGACCAGTGGCTGGGTGTTGGGCTGACCAGTGGCTGGGTGTTGGGCTGACCAGTGGCTGGGTGTTGGGCTGACCAGTGGCTGGGTGTTGGGCTGACCAGTGGCTGGGTGTTGGGCTGACCAGTGGCTGGGTGCTGGGCTGACCAGTGGCTGGGTGTTGGGCTGACCAGTGGCTGGGTGTTGGGCTGACCAGTGGCTGGGTGCTGGGCTGACCAGTGGCTGGGTGTTGGGCTGACCAGTGGCTGGGTGTTGGGCTGACCAGTGGCTGGGTGTTGGGCTGACCAGTGGCTGGGTGCTGGGCTGACCAGTGGCTGGGTATTGGGCTGACCAGTGGCTGGGTGTTGGGCTGACCAGTGGCTGGGTGTTGGGCTAACCAGTGGCTGGGTGTTGGGCTGACCAGTGGCTGGGTGTTGGGCTAACCAGTGGCTGGGTGTTGGGCTGACCAATGGCTGGGTGTTGGGCTGACAGGTGGCTGGGTGCTGGGCTGACCGGTGGCTGGGTGCTGGGCTGATCAGTGGCTGGGTGTTAGGCTGACCAGTGGCTGGGTGCTGGGCTGACCAGTGGCTGCGTGTTGGGCTGACCAGTGGCTGGGTGTTGGGCTGACCAGTGGCTGGGTGTTGGGCTGACCAATGGCTGGGTGTTGGGCTGACCGGTGGCTGGGTGCTGGGCTGACCAGTGGCTGGGTGTTGGGCTGACCAGTGGCTGGGTGCTGGGCTGACCAGTGGCTGGGTGTTGGGCTGACCAGTGGCTGGGTGTTGGGCTGACCAGTGGCTGGGTGCTGGGCTGACCAGTGGCTGCGTGTTGGGCTGACCAGTGGCTGGGTGTTGGGCTGACCAGTGGCTGGGTGCTGGGCTGACCAGTGGCTGGGTGTTGGGCTGACCAGTGGCTGGGTGCTGGGCTGACCAGTGGCTGGGTGCTGGGCTGACCAGTGGCTGGGTGCTGGGCTGACCAGTGGCTGGGTGTTGGGCTGACCAGTGGCTGGGTGTTGGGCTGACCAGTGGCTGGGTGTTGGGCTGACCAGTGGCTGGGTGCTGGGCTGACCAGTGGCTGGGTGCTGGGCTGACCAGTGGCTGGGTGCTGGGCTGACCAGTGGCTGGGTGATGGGCTGGCCAGTGGCTGGGTGCTGGGCTGACCAGTGGCTGGGTGTTGGGCTGACCAGTGGCTAGGTGCTGGGCTGACAAGTGGCTGGGTGCTGGGCTGACAAGTGGCTGGGTGTTGGGCTGACCAGTGGCTGGGTGCTGGGCTGACCAGTGGCTGGGTGTTGGGCTGACCAGTGGCTGGGTGCTGGGCTGACCAGTGGCTGGGTGTTGGGCTGACCAGTGCCTGGGTGTTGGGCTGACCAGTGGCTGGGTGGTGGGCTGACCAGTAGCTGGGTGCTGGGCTGACCAGTGGCTGGGTGTTGGGCTGACCAGTGGCTGGGTGTTGGGCTGACCAGTGGCTGGGTGTTGGGCTGACCAGTGGCTGGGTGCTGGGCTGACCAGTGGCTGGGTGTTGGGCTGACCAGTGGCTGGGTGTTGGGCTGACCAGTGGCTGGGTGCTGGGCTGACCAGTGGCTGGATGCTGGGCTGACCAGTGGCTGGGTGCTGGGCTGAC
The DNA here is from genome assembly GCF_038502225.1 of Cherax quadricarinatus. Lineage (NCBI taxonomy): Eukaryota > Metazoa > Arthropoda > Malacostraca > Decapoda > Parastacidae > Cherax > Cherax quadricarinatus. Next base: position 2,771,226 of record NC_091348.1, read on the forward strand.
CAGTGGCTGGGTGCTGGGCTGACCAGTGGCTGGGTGCTGGGCTCGCCAGTGGCTGGGTGCTGGGCTCACCAGTGGCTGGGTGCTGGGCTGACCAGTGGCTGGGTGTTGGGCTGACCAGTGGCTGGGTGCTGGGCTGACCAGTGGCTGGGTGCTGGGCTGACCAGTGGCTGGGTGCTGGGCTGACCAGTGGCTGGGTGTTGGGCTGACCAGTGGCTGGGTGCTGGGCTGACCAGTGGCTGGGTATTGGGCTGACCAGTGGCTGGGTGTTGGGCTGACCAGTGGCTGGGTGTTGGGCTAACCAGTGGCTGGGTGTTGGGCTGACCAGTGGCTGGGTGTTGGGCTAACCAGTGGCTGGGTGTTGGGCTGACCAATGGCTGGGTGTTGGGCTGACAGGTGGCTGGGTGCTGGGCTGACCGGTGGCTGGGTGCTGGGCTGATCAGTGGCTGGGTGTTAGGCTGACCAGTGGCTGGGTGCTGGGCTGACCAGTGGCTGCGTGTTGGGCTGACCAGTGGCTGGGTGTTGCTCTGACCAGTGGCTGGGTGTTGGGCTGACCAATGGCTGGGTGTTGGGCTGACCGGTGGCTGGGTGCTGGGCTGACCAGTGGCTGGGTGTTGGGCTGACCAGTGGCTGGGTGCTGGGCTGACCAGTGGCTGGGTGTTGGGCTGACCAGTGGCTGGGTGTTGGGCTGACCAGTGGCTGGGTGCTGGGCTGACCAGTGGCTGCGTGTTGGGCTGACCAGTGGCTGGGTGTTGGGCTGACCAGTGGCTGGGTGCTGGGCTGACCAGTGGCTGGGTGTTGGGCTGACCAGTGGCTGGGTGCTGGGCTGACCAGTGGCTGGGTGCTGGGCTGACCAGTGGCTGGGTGCTGGGCTGACCAGTGGCTGGGTGGTGGGCTGACCAGTGGCTGGGTGGTGGGCTGACCAGTGGCTGGGTGCTGGGCTGACCAGTGGCTGGGTGCTGGGCTGACCAGTGGCTGGGTGCTGGGCTGACCAGTGGCTGGGTGATGGGCTGGCCAGTGGCTGGGTGCTGGGCTGACCAGTGGCTGGGTGTTGGGCTGACCAGTGGCTAGGTGCTGGGCTGACCAGTGGCTGGGTGCTGGGCTGACAAGTGGCTGGGTGTTGGGCTGACCAGTGGCTGGGTGCTGGGCTGACCAGTGGCTGGGTGTTGGGCTGACCAGTGGCTGGGTGCTGGGCTGACCAGTGGCTGGGTGTTGGGCTGACCAGTGGCTGGGTGTTGGGCTGACCAGTGGCTGGGTGTTGGGCTGACCAGTGGCTGGGTGTTGGGCTGACCAGTGGCTGGGTGTTGGGCTGACCAGTGGCTGGGTGTTGGGCTGACCAGTGGCTGGGTGTTGGGCTGACCAGTGGCTGGGTGTTGGGCTGACCAGTGGCTGGGTGTTGGGCTGACCAGTGGCTGGGTGCTGGGCTGACCAGTGGCTGGGTGTTGGGCTGACCAGTGGCTGGGTGCTGGGCTGACCAGTGGCTGGGTGCTGGGCTGACCAGTGGCTGGGTGTTAGGCTGACCAGTGCCTGGGTGTTGGGCTGACCAGTGGCTGGGTGGTGGGCTGACCAGTAGCTGGGTGCTGGGCTGACCAGTGGCTGGGTGTTGGGCTGACCAGTGGCTGGGTGTTGGGCTGACCAGTGGCTGGGTGTTGGGCTGACCAGTGGCTGGGTGTTGGGCTGACCAGTGGCTGGGTGCTGGGCTGACCAGTGGCTGGGTGTTGGGCTGACCAGTGGCTGGGTGTTGGGCTGACCAGTGGCTGGGTGCTGGGCTGACCAGTGGCTGGGTGTTGGGCTGACCAGTGGCTGCATGCTGGGCTGACCAGTGGCTGGGTGTTGGGCTGACCAGTGGCTGGGTGCTGGGCTGACCAGTGGCTGGATGCTGGGCTGACCAGTGGCTGGGTGCTGGGCTGACCAGTGGCTGGGTGCTGGGCTGACCAGTGGCTGGGTGCTGGGCTCGCCAGTGGCTGGGTGCTGGGCTCACCAGTGGCTGGGTGCTGGGCTGACCAGTGGCTGGGTGTTGGGCTGACCAGTGGCTGGGTGCTGGGCTGACCAGTGGCTGGGTGTTGGGCTGACCAGTGGCTGGGTGCTGGGCTGACCAGTGGCTGGGTGTTGGGCTGACCAGGTGGCTGGGTGCTGGGCTGACCAGTGGCTGGGTGCTGGGCTGACCAGTGGCTGGGTGCTGGGCTGACCAGTGGCTGGGTGCTGGGCTGACCAGTGGCTGGGTGCTGGGCTGACCAGTGGCTGGGTGTTGGGCTGACCAGTGGCTGGGTGTTGGGCTGACCAGTGGCTGGGTGTTGGGCTGACCAGTGGCTGGGTGTTGGGCTGACCAGTGGCTGGGTGCTGGGCTGACCAGTGGCTGGGTGCTGGGCTGACCAGTGGCTGGGTGTTGGGCTGACCAGTGGCTGGGTGGTGGGCTGACCAGTGGCTGGGTGGTGGGCTGACCAGTGGCTGGGTGGTGGGCTGACCAGTGGCTGGGTGGTGGGCTGACCAGTGGCTGGGTGGTGGGCTGACCAGTGGCTGGGTGCTGGGCTGACCAGTGGCTGGGTGGTGGGCTGACCAGTGGCTGGGTGCTGGGCTGACCAGTGGCTGGGTGTTGGGCTGACCAGTGGCTGGGTGCTGGGCTGACCAGTGGTTAGGTGTTGGGCTGACCAGTGGCTGGGTGCTGGGCTGACCAGTGGCTGGGTGCTGGGCTGACCAGTGGCTGGGTGCTGGGCTGACCAGTGGCTGGGTGCTGGGCTGACCAGTGGCTGGGTGCTGGGCTGACCAGTGGCTGGGTGTTGGGCTGACCAGTGGCTGGGTGCCTGGCTGACCAGTGGCTGGGTGTTGGGCTGACCAGAGGCTGGGTGCTGGGCTGACCAGTGGCTGGGTGCTGGGCTGACCAGTGGCTGGGTGCTGGGCTGACCAGTGGCTGGGTGCTGGGCTGACCAGTGGCACCTTGAAGGTCTTTACTTCTATTAACTGGTCATGCGAACTAAGAGCATAAGAAAGAAGGATTTCTGAAGAAGATCTACTGGCCCATGCGAGGCAGGTCCAACTCACACCTACCCACACCCACTCATGCATTTATCTACCCTACTTTTAAAACTAAGTTACTCGGAAGTTTGTTCTACTCATCCATAACTCTATTATCAAACCAGGGCTTTCCTATATCTTTTCTGAATCTAAATTTTTCCAACTTGTAACCATTGCTGAGAGTCATGTCTTGGGCAGATATTTTTAGCACATTATTAACATTCCCTTTATTTACTCCCGTTTTCCATTAATACACCTCAATCATATCCCCTTCCCTGATTCTACGCCTTTCTAGAGAATGCAGATTCAGGGCCCTCAGTCTATCCTCGTAGGAAAGATTTCTGATACATGGGATCAACTTTGTCATCCTCCTTTTCCAGTGCATTTATATAGGTTCTGTAATACGGTGACCAAAACTGTGCGGCATAATCTGAATGAGGCCTAACCAAGGATATATAGCGTTGAAGAATAACATGAGGATTCCTATTAGTTATACTTCTTGATATGAAGCCAAGAATTCTATTCGCTTTATTGCGAATACTTGCGCACTGTTGTCTTGGCTTTACATTACTGCTAACCAGAACTTTCAAATCTTTTACGCAATCAGAGATAGTACGATCTACATTATTTAGTTTATAAGTGTCATGGTTATTTACCTTTCATACGCATAGAACTTTGCATTTTTCTATGTTAAACTGCATCCGCCACTTCTCCGACCAATACAGTCTATTCAGATCTTCCTGGAGTGCTCTAATGTCCTCGCCAGAATGAATTTGACGGCCTATTTTGGAGTCATCGGCATCGGCTTATGTCTTTATTTATACCCTTCATCTATATCGTTTATGTAAATTATGAACAAAAAGGGGCCCAACACTGACCCCTGTGGAACACCAATTGTAACGCTTCCCCACTCTCATTTCTCCCCGTTTATGCAAACTCTCTATTGCCTGTCAGCCATGCCTTTATCCAAGAAAAAATTTCTCCTATTCCGTGTGACTCTCCTCTCCTCAATAGTCTCCGATGTGGGACTTTCAAAAGCCTTACTGAAGTCCATATATACAATATCATATTCATTACCATGATCTACCTCCTGAAATACCTTAGTGAAAAAAGTTAGTAAGTTCGTAAGCCAGGAACGCCCCTCTGTAAAACCGTCCTGAAATTCATTAATCAGTTTAACTCACGTTAACAACGTGAGTTAAATAATGAATGACGCATGCAAATTCCATCCAGTCTGAGAGAGAGTGATTTCAATACCCTAGACGAAGTATATTTTGAGAGGGTAATAAAACCCAAGGTCACCCAGCAGGTGTGAGCAGACTTGCCTATACGCCTGGCTCTCCGTACCAATAAGTGTAAGAACTCTCACTACTGAGAAGACTGCACTGACCACAGAGTTACAGCGTTGGGTACTTAGGAACAGCCTCTGCTAAAATAGCCATCACCCCTCCTTTCTAACCTCGCCTAGTCAACGCCCCCTCCCCTCCACCACCCAGACCACCCTCCCGAAGCCGGCCAATCTACTCTTCACAACCCCTTTCCCCGGAAGCCATCCCTCCACCACCCGTGAACCCCCATTCAACACCCCCCATCCCTCCACCACCCGTGAACCCCCATTCAACACCCCCATCCCTCCACCACCCGTGAACCCCCATTCAACACCCCCATCCCTCCACCACCCGTGAACCCCCATTCAACACCCCCCATCCCTCCACCACCCGTGAACCCCCATTCAACACCCCCATCCCTCCACCACCCGTGAACCCCCATTCAACACCCCCATCCCTCCACCACCCGTGAACCCCCATTCAACACCCCCATCCCTCCACCACCCGTGAACCCCCATTCAACACCCCCATCCCTCCACCACCCGTGAACCCCCATTCAACACCCCCATCCCTCCACCACCCGTGAACCCCCATTCAACACCCCCATCCCTCCACCACCCGTGAACCCCCATTCAACACCCCCCATCCCTCCACCACCCGTGAACCCCCATTCAACACCCCCATCCCTCCACCACCCGTGAACCCCCATTCAACACCCCCATCCCTCCACCACCCGTGAACCCCCATTCAACACCCCCAACCCACCACCACCCCTGAACCCCCAAACAACACCCCCATCCCTCCACCACCCGTGAACCCCCATTCAACACCCCCATCCCTCCACCACCCGTGAACCCCCATTCAACACCCCCATCCCTCCACCACCCGTGAACCCCCATTCAACATCCCCATCCCTCCACCATGTCCCCACGCCAGTCCCCTCCTACCCCAATCGTCTGTTAATCCACCTAGCCACTCTCCCGTCTTCCCCACTCACCGCTATCAAACCCAGGCCACTTTTTTAAGAGGTCTTATCATTCATATACTTTATATTGTCGACAGTTTACAGCAGAGGCTCCATAACTCAGCGATAACTAAAATATTTATCAAACCTCATTTTATCATATCACTTTCAGAGGCAGTAACTCAGTCGTAGGTTGTAGCAGTGACATGCTACACCAGCAAGCAGCAGTGATCTACGTCACATCTGCCCCTCAAGGAAGGTTCCTTGATGTTGGTGAGGGGCTCTTGATTTAGGGAATTAGATCTGTGCTCCAGTTCCCCGAATTAAGCCTGAATGCCTTCCACATCCCCCCCCCCCAGGCGCTGTATAATCCTCCGGGTTTAGCGCTTCCCCCTTGATTATAATAATAATAATAATACGTCACATCTAACGCACAGGAACCAAGCAGGTGCAGTGTATGTGCAGTGTATGTGCTGTACTGACTAACAAAGGAAACTTGAATCGCTTAGATATGGTTTAAAGAAAATTCTGAGTATATTTACAGTATATATAACGTCAGAGGTGGACCCCGGGCAGCGTGTACACCGCCACTACATGCACAGGCAAGTGTGCCTTGAGGCGCACTTCACCGTTTTCGGACAGTCACATTTGCATGTGTAGCTGCTGAATGTTAGTGAAGCCGTACTAGTCTAATGCTAGTGAGGTCGTACTAATTCACCTAATTGTTGTTGCAGGAATCGAGTAATAGCTCCTGGCCCCCGCTTCTTCACTTGTGGCTGCTAGGTCCACTCTATCCTTGCTCCATCAGCTTTATCGTACCTCTCCTTAAAGCTATGTATGGATCCTGCCTACATCACTCTCCAGGCTATTCCAATTCCTGACAACTCTATGACTGAAGAAATACTTCCTAACATCCCTGTGACTCATCTTCATCTGAATCTTCAACTTTCAATTGTGACCTCTTGTGGCTGTGTCCCATCTCTGAAACATCCAGTCCCTTCACACCTTGTCAATACCAATAACCTCCAGGTAACCTCCAGGTAACCTCTCATGACTTTATATGTCGTTATCATGTCCCCCATCCCTCCTGTTCTCCAATGTTGTCAGGTCGATTTCCCTTAACTTATCCTCGTAGGGCATGCGCCTTAGCTCTGTGACTATTCTTGGTGCAAATCATTACATTTTATCTAATTTCCTTAAGTGCTTGGCTAGGTGTGGGTTCCAAACTGGAGCTACATACTCCATTATGGGCGTGACGTACACGGTGTATAGAGTCTTGAAAGATTCCTTACCGATGTGTCGGAAAGCTGTTCTTAAGTTTGCCAGGCGCCCATATGCTGCAGCAGTCATTTTGGTTGATGTGCGCCTCAGGAGATATGCTCGGTATTATACTCACCCCAAGATCCTTTTCCTTGAGTGAGGTTTGCAGTCTTTAGCCCCCCTGTCTGTGGTCTTCTTTGCCCTTCCCCAGTCTTCATGACTTTGCACTTGGTGGGGTTAAACTCCAAGAGCCAGTTGCTGGACCAGGCTTGCAGCCTGTCCATATCTCTTTGTAGTTCTGCCTGAGCCTCATCCGACTGAATTCTCCTCAATAGCTTCACATCGTCTGCAAACAGGAACATTTCTGAATCTATCCCTTCTGTCATGACATTCACATATACCAGAAACAGCACAGGTCCTAGGACTGACTCCTGTGGGACCTCGCACTTCACAGGCGCCCATCCTGACACCTCGTCACGTACTATGACTCGTTGTTGCCTTCCTGCCAGGTATTCATTGATCCATTGCAGTGCCTTTCCTGTTATACCTGCCTGGTCCTCTAGCTTTTGAACTAATCTCTTGTGTGGAACGTCTCGAAAGCCTTCTTGCAGTCCAAGAAAATGCAGTCTACTCACCAGTAGGTTTGTGACACAGGATTTCCCTTCCATGAAGCCGTGATGGTTGTGTATTAGCTCATTCTTTTCTAGGTTCTCCACCACTCTCCTCCTGATAATCTTCTCAGTGACTTTGCATACTATACGTATCAGTGACACTGGTTTATAATTTAGTGCTGCGTGTCTGTCTCCTTTTCTAAAAATTGGGACTACATTTGCTGTCTTCCACACCTCAGGTAGTCGCACTGTATCGATAGATGTGTTAGTGGTACACATAGCACCTCTGCTCCCTCTCTCAGGACCCATGAGAGATGTGCAGTTCCACCGCCTTTGAGGTATCTAGTTCACTTAGCAGCCTCTTCACCTCCTCGGTTGTCTGTAATGAATGTTAGTGAGGTCACACTAGTCTCTAATAAATGTTAGTGAAGCACTACAAGTTTACCTTCGATATACCCTTGATGAATCCCAAGAGTTGGGCCAGGCTCTTTGAATAGAAAAACATAACCCTAATACCACTGGACTCTGAAAAAGCAATTAACGACATGCCCATGCACTCTGCCTCAGGCCTAGACTCGTGGAACTCCGTGTTCATCAAGAATTGCAAGAAATCCCTTTCACGTGCCTTGAATATTCTATGGAGAGGGAGCCTAGACACAGGGGTTATCCTACAGTCACTAAAAACAACGGATATAGTCCCACTCCACAAAAGTGGCAGTAAAGCAATAGCAAAGAATTATAGACTGATAGCACTGACGTTCAACATAATAAAAATCTTTGAAAGGGTTCTAAGAAGCAAGATCGCCAACCACTTGGATACTAAACAATTACACAACCCACCTCACTAACCACAGTTACTATAATATGACACACATACACATACATACTGAACAATTCTCAGCATAACCTTAACCTTCTTCAAGGTTATTATTATTATTATTATTATTATTATTATTATTATTATTATTATTATTATATTAATGAAAGTGCGC